>NC_087156.1:18359496-18366996 GCF_035594125.1 Scylla paramamosain
ACTCTGCGCCGAAATGAAGCGGCAGTGGAGAATGAAAAGTAAATGACGCAATGTTGAGTAAGCGACGTGTAACAATTCATAACTGAAACATTACTTACATACAGCAAAATTACTAACGTTATTTTTTCTCATATAACACCAACACCACCAACACCAACAACAACAATGAAACGGATAATGAAATGGTGACGGAAGAACCACCACCACCAAGCAAAAATAGGATGAAAGAAAGTAAGAGGTAAAGAAAACACCCACAAATATGGCAGCAGCAACAAAAAATGCCGAGCCCCACCCGAGCGGCAGCCAGCCTCCACATGGCCACCGCCAGCCAGACCTTCAACACTCCACCATACAAGGCCAGACATCCCGCCACCCCATCCCGACACCTTGCTACTTCCTGGTGCCTTCATTACTGCGGAGGGACGTGAGGTGTACACAAACAGACACACACACACACACACACACACACACACACACACACACACACACACACGTTCATCATCGTTAAGTTTGCATAGTCATGCGTACACATGACATTCACATACACAGCTAAGATACAAATCATATGTGTGTATACATGTATACTGAGGATACTAGTAAAAAATGCAACACACACATACACACACACGCACACACACACACACACACACACACACACACACACACACACACACACACACACCTGTACATACATCCATTCCAATCAACACACAAACAAGCAGGCTGAGTGCAGGATGGCACCACACCCGAACAATATATCTGTTTGCGTCACTCCGCCGTGCGACATGAAAGAGCTGCTGCCATTTATATTTGGGGTGATGTTTTTTTTGTTCACTAAACTAAATAACGCAAACAAGCTCGTTTTTCACCGTTCCCGCCGAATTACCTGACAACACGACACCTGCGACGCGTGCCGCCAAACGCTGAAAACAATTGCCTGATGATTCTCGGGAACAATTCACCTGCGACAAGGCCACACCTTTATGAGGGACGCGCACTGCATCGCTACACTACACACCGCCGCCGGCCTGCTCTCTACGTACACACCTCCGCCTCTACCCTATAATACTACACTTCCCCGCCACACACCAACAGTGGTAAATTTCAATACTACTAACTCTCTATATAAGTAAATCCTTTTCCCCCGCCTTATTCTTGCACCGCGATACCCGAGTCCCCTGAAAGATCACACCACCGAATCCCTCCAAGCTGGAATCCCCGCAAGAGTGAGCCCTCGCCTCGCCATAATGCTAAAATATAATAATGGAAGAAGTCAGACGCTCTCCCGGCGGGGCCCATAAGGCGCCTGCCATATAGGGGGCGGTGGAGTGGCCTCCTCTCACCACCACTAACTCAGGTGTTATCACGACCGGCGACCTCTCCAAATGTACCTCTCGCCTCCCTCTCCCTCCCTTCCTTCCTTCATGCCTCCCTCCCTCCCTCCCTCTCTGGCCCTCTAGCACTCCGCCCACTTCCTTCACCCACACGTACTCTATACCCTCTCTAGGTCCCTCCATCAGGAATCAGCTAATTCCTCTTTGGAAGAATATGTGAAACACCTTAAAAGAGAGAGAGGGGCAAAAAAAAAAAAAAACTCATGTATTGGAAAATGTGTGATAGTGTAGAAACTGGGTAAAAAAAATGTTGCCTCTCGCTTGTTATTCCGGGCACGTTTCTCGGCCCCCATGAAGGAAGAATCCATAATACCCCAAGATATTATTTCTACTTTCCAGTGTACGTGGCAGGTGGAGAACAGTTGAGGCGTTTTCATACGTCACCCGTGACACATATGCAGGAAATGTTGCCGTGAATACTTGATGAAGGAAAGAAATTACAAAAACAGGTAATTCCGCGTCTGTTCTGATATTATAATGCTGCTTTTTGGTGATATAAAACTTTTTTTTCATTGTTGCATCGAATGATATAACTGTCGCAAGGATAGACTATACATATGCGAGTACTTCATAAATAAAAGAGAGTATTAACAATGCAATAACAAAACTATGAACTTTGTGACAAGTGTACGCATAATAACAAAAATATAAGCAATGAATGAAACACATGGCAATAAATATAAGAGCAACAATGTAAAATGCCACTAAAATAATTATGATGACAACAATACCATAAAACAACACGCACATACACACAAAAACACACTGAGTCTCTCCCCCTCCCTTCTCTTCCCTCATTCACCGCACCCCACCCCTTTCACCTTCCTCGTCCTCTGGCGGGGCCGAGATCTCATCGTGTGACCACCAACGCATCCTGGGGTCACGGCATCACCTTGGCAGACCACCGCGGCCCACCAATGCCAGGCCGACCACGCCGTGACGTCACCACCCTCGGCCCTCTCAGCCCTCCTCGCCCTACACCACTTCCTGTCGGTGTCCTTTCGGTTTTGTTGTGTCCTTGTTAGCCCTTCCCGCTTTATATCAGAGGATATTTAACTTTACTACGCCTCTGACATTAGATTAGAAAAATAAGGGCATAATAAATTGAAAAAAAAAAGGGGGGAATTAGTTTCTCTTATCGCATACAGCTTCTTAAGAGGCAATATGTCTACTGCCTTTCGTTCTACTCTTATCCTTTTTTTCTTGGTTTTACTTCTTTTTCTTAGGAATCATATGTTTTCTATTCATTAGATTCGTTTTAATTCGTCTTTTTTTGTATTTTTTTTTGTGGTGTCTCATTTAGTTTCTTCTATATCAAATCTAAAATCTCTAGTTTTTTTTTGTCCTCTTCCTATTACATTTTATCATCCATTTTTTGCTTTTTTTTTTTTTTTTTTTATTTTTGTAAAGTTTCTGTTCTTTCGCTTCTCCTCCGATTTCCTGTTCCCGGCGCGGCAATGACACAGTTGCAGAGCCGCTCAAACACCATAACGTATAAATCAATCACCCAGTCAATAGTCAATTATGTTTCCCTTTGACTCTTCCGCTTCCTTCTCCTGCATCACCACAATTTCAACTTCTTTTTATACTGTCGCTTCAACTTCATTTTTCTTTTTCTTTTCCTCCGCATTTTCCTTCTCTTCACAGCCCCTCAGTTCCTTTTCTTCCTCTTCCCTTTCCTTTTTCTCCTCTTTCCCGTTCTCACGCCTGGCTGATGTCCCCTGCCACTCCGGGAGGTCGACTTGGGGGCCGGAAAAGAGAGAGAGAGAGAGAGAGAGAGAGAGAGAGAGAGAGAGAGAGAGAGAGAGAGAGAGAGAGAGAGAGAGAGAGAGAGAATGAAAACGAAGCCGGTGCCCCCGTCACGCCACGTCAAATGAACGGCGTGACAGTCTCGTCTCGCCCGTCACGCCGCGCCCTCTTTCCCCTCCGCCGCCTCCAGGTAACGGCGGTGACGGTGGGCTGGCCTGGCTGACAGAGGGCGGTGTTTAGGCCTGCTACGTATAGGCCTCTCTGTTCCTGAAGGACAAGCAGATGTGTTTGTATTCAAGGTGAATTCTTGTTTTGGAATGTTTTATTTGGTTTGTGTGTGTGTGTGTGTGTGTGTGTTGTTGGGATCTAACACCTGTTACTGCCGCTGCTACTGCTGTTGCATTTGTTGTTACTGTTGTCATTGCTTTTGTTGTTGTTGTTGTTGTTGTTGTTGTTGTTGTTGATGATGATAATTATGATAATGACGGTGATAAGAGTTGATTATGAGTGTTTTCTTTACTTGAGCAATAACTATGATGGTGACGAACAAACTTAAAAAAACACACAAGCATACACACATACACACACACACCCCACCCTCATAAACTGAACAAGTTTACAAGACAAAGAAACAAAAGAAAAATACCAAACACACACACACACACACACACACACACACACACACACACACACACACACAAGTACAAAAAATTATAAAGTCTCTCCTTCACCATCGTACCCTTGGAAAAGAAAACGAAGGTACGAAACATACATACATACATAGGTACGTATATACGCTGCGAGCCTTGGAACAGAACAGCTACTCTCAATCAGAACAATACAAGTTATGCAGATTCCTTCCGCATAATGTATATCTGGCGGTCGGCACACAATGGGCGAGGGAAGGGCCGATAAAAAAAGCAGGTGAGATAGCTTTGTGAGGTGTGATGGTATCGAAGGCTCAGGTGTCAGACGAGTCACTTAGATACAATTCCTCGGGCCACGAGGAAAATGATATAGTACCGAGAGAGAGAGAGAGAGAGAGAGAGAGAGAGAGAGAGAGAGAGAGAGAGAGAGAGAGAGAGAGAGAGAGAGAGAGAGAGAGAGAGAGAGAGAGAGAGAGAGAGATTGTTCAAACCACCTCAGACACACACACACACACTAACAGGAACAAATGCAGACACACGCAAAGACAAACACATGTGACAGATAGACAGTCAAACATAGACAGAGATTCAGAGAGACTGACATACAGACAGCCGCACACACACACAGGAAATGTTCCTGCATACAATTTACATGTAAATAATTCTAAACAGTATGCAAATTTCTTCATTACGTCTGGAAATAAAATATGACTCATGAAATTTCTTTTCCACCAAAATGAAAAAAAAAACTATGTGTATCAAAATGTTAAATACAGAGAGAGAGAGAGAGAGAGAGAGAGAGAGAGAGAGAGAGAGAGAGAGAGAGAGAGAGAGAGAGAGAGAGAGAGAGAGAGAGAGAGAGAGAGAGAGCCACGAATATATTGTACTTCTAACCCTAAGCATTGTTCCATCTCGACTGTTTTCTTTTTCATTTTTTTCTTTTTCTTTTGAGAAGTTGATCTAAGAGGAGGAGAAAAAATATTCCAAACCGCCATGTTCAGACTCCTGCGGACTTCAATCATTCATCGCTTCCAGTTGTTACCTTCGAAAACTTTGAGAGAAAAATCGTACTCCCCCATTTTTTGAACGCTGCTTACATACAGTGCCTCTTGTGTTTTAGTGTGTGTGTGTGTGTGTGTGTGTGTGTGTGTGTGTGTGTGTGTGTGTGTGTGTGTGTGTGTGTGCGCGCGCGCGCACGTATATTCTTCTTTCCCCCTCTGCACACACACACACACACACACACACACACACACACACACACACACACACACACACACACACACACACAAGCCTCTCCGCGGCACATTCCACACTTCGCAGAAAAACTCAAACTTATACTGTAAGTGGCATAACTTTGTAATATATCGTGTGAGCGCGTGCACATGTGTTGAGTGCATGCGTGAGTTTACAAAGAGAGAGAGAGAGAGAGAGAGAGAGAGAGAGAGAGAGAGAGAGAGAGAGAGAGAGAGAGAGAGAGAGAGAGAGAGAGACAGAGAGAGAGAGAGAGTGGTAGTAGTAGTAGTAGTGGTGGTGGTCTGCCTGGCATCCCCGCTTCATAAATAGCGTTAACAACCTTCGCCAGTCATGAAGGAGACATACATTGCCGGAAAGAGGTGTGGGCCTGTGTGACTGGACTAACCCCACTTTCCTCCCTCTCTCCCTTGCCACGCCACCACCCACTACCCCTCATCCCCTTCTCTACCCTGTACCCTTCCCTTATTCCCCCTCTGCTCTCCTGCCCTCTGTCCCTAACATCTGGCCAGCCTACGAAGGTGCGGCTGAAAGAATCTTGAAAGGTCGATCACCCCTAATTCCAGTGTCCCCGATTTGAGCTATTTTTGTCAGGCGCTTTTTCTAAATTAACGTTACTTATCTCTCCCCCAATGTCAACCTTTTCCTTTTCTCTCTCTCTCTCTCTCTCTCTCTCTCTCTCTCTCTCTCTCTCTCTCTCTCTCTCTCTCTCTCTCTCTCTCTCTCTCTCTCTCTCTCTCTCTCTCTCTCTCTCTCTCTCTCTCTCTAACGAAAATCTGTGTTTTATATATCTATATATCTATCTATCTATCTATATATCTATCTATCAATCAATCAAACTGCTTATCTCCTCTTTCTCCTCCTCGTCCTCCTCCTTTCTCATTCTTTTTCTCGCTTATTTAATTTATCTCATTTCTTAACGTCTTTCCTTGCCATAACTTTTCTTTCCCTTCACTCCGAGCCATTTCCTCTCCTCCGGTATTTCTTTACTCTCTTCTCTTGCCTTCCTCTCTTCCTCCTCCTTCTCCTCCACCTCCTCCTCACTCTAACCCTCCTCATCTGCGTCTCTTCACTCATTACACCCTATTCGCTCCCTTCCCCTGGCCTCCTCTTTCCCCTCTCTTATCTCTCTCTTCTCTCTCCTCTCCCCTCATGCTTCGCCCCACGCCGGCCCCTCGTCTTTCCCCAAATAGTTCGGGACACCTGATCTCCTGGGGGGCCTTGCGGGAGCACCTATGAGTTCGATCTGAAGCTGGTTAACGACGCTAGTTAGTGGCCTTGATTGATCAGTATCCAAGACTGTGTTGTGGCGACTTTGAAGGGACCAGAGAGAGAGAGAGAGAGAGAGAGAGAGAGAGAGAGAGAGAGAGAGAGAGAGAGAGAGAGAGAGTGTGTGTGTGTGTGTGTGTGTGTGTGTGTGTGTGTGTGTGTGTGTGTGTGTGTGTGTGTGTGTGTGTGTGTGTGTGTGTGTGTGTGTGTATGTATGTGTGTGTGTGCGCGCGCGCACCAGGATTTTAGGAGTGATAGGTAAGGGGATATGTGTTAGAAAGAAGTTATGTAAACGCTTGAAAAAATGGTAGGTATGAGATGACGTCGACCAGATAAGGAAAGGTCAGGAGAGAAGAGAAAGGAAAGGTTTTAAAAGTGACAGATAATGAGGGAATGAAAGGGGAAATACTAAAAGGCATTGGGAGGGAGGGAAGAGTACGATAAAAAGTAAAAGAACATTTCATTTGATAGAGATCAGTAATGGAAAAGACGGAAAGGGGAAAGGTTGAAAACAAAGATAATTTTATAAATGTGGAGGTAAGCAGGAAGGGGAGGGCTAGAAACGGAGATTGTTATTAAAGGGAAAAATGATAAGGGTAAAGAGGAAGGATTAAAAATAGATCTTATTTTAAAAGAGATGGATATTAAGATGAGGAGCTGGAAACAAATGATCCCCGAGAGAAAAAAAGTAAAACCAGGAAAGAAAGGATAAAAGGAGAAATAGAAGCGTACATCTTTCAAGATATGGATTAAAGCAGGAAGAAAAATAAACCATGAATACGTTCTAAACAAAATATAAAATAAACAATAAAAACGGAAATAAGTAATACGGATTCTTTACAGTCTCAGGGAAGAAAAACTACATGCTTGTTTATCTAAGAGCTAGTAACACCAGAAGATCGTAAACAACAAGAAGATAAGAAACTACTTTCTCTCATAAGTAAGAGGGAAAGCCTTTTCTATTTAAGGGACCTGCTTATCTTAACATACACACACACACACACACAGAGAGAGAGAGAGAGAGAGAGAGAGAGAGAGAGAGAGAGAGAGAGAGAGAGAGAGAGAGAGAGAGAGAGAGAGAGAGAGAGAGAGAGAGAGAGAGAGACGGAAGGATGGACGGCGTGGTAGAAAGGGAATTGATGCGCCCTCACACAAATATATTCTCCAGCAGAAGAAAAAAAGAAGGGGGT
>NC_087156.1:18369496-18381996 GCF_035594125.1 Scylla paramamosain
CCCTAGCTCGCTTTGTTTGCTTGTCGCACTCACCACCACTCGCTTTCTCTTTCACTCTCTCTCTTTCCAAACAGGTGGTTTATTCCTTAACGATGAACTTCTTTCACTATACCTCTTTCTGTGTCTGCATCCCCCCCTCTCTCTCTCTCTCTCTCTCTCTCTCTCTCTCTCTCTCTCTCTCTCTCTCTCTCTCTCTCTCTCTCTCTCTCTCTCTCTCCCCTATCATTCGATCACCTCGTTCACTAAAATAATAAAAGTATACGCGTAATCTTCCCGATAGTTGTATGTATTATTCTATACACTCCACGGTCGGACAGGTTTGAGGGCTGGGTCGGGGCGAGGGCTCTCATAACCCTTACCTGGTAGACACTCAGCTATACCTATTAACTCATCAACCAATGAAGTCTAACACTGGCATTTGTCTTCGCAGTTTGCAGGATATGCTTGAAAACTATCTATTGTTCCTGGCATAAGTTTAAAATACGCATATAGAGACCTGACCTTACCCAAACTAACCTAACCTTTCCCAAACTAACCTAACCTAACCAAAGCTAACTAATTTCTAACCCAACTTAGCCTAACCTAACCTAATATTAGTTTTAAGATATTTCCCGAACTAATTATACACTCCATTATTCTGTCAATATAAGTAAGAGCTGCAGGGACGTGGAGAAAAGCCTAGAAAAGAAAGGTATGATATAATACAAAAGTAACGCAAGAATGAATAAAAGCGGAAAATAATACATGAATGCAAATCAAATGACCTTACCTAGTGTGTGTGTGTGTGTGTGTGTGTGTGTGTGTGTGTGTGTGTGTGTGTGTGTGTGTGTGTGTGTGTGTGTGTGTGTGTGTGTGTGTGTGTGTGTGTGAGGGCAAGGCACCACGGAGAGAAACATGTGAAAATAAACAAACCCGAGACACATGTTGGGGCACACGTGACTCATGTGGGAGAAACGGGCGGAAAAAAAAAAAAAAAAGTGTTACTCAACTGAAACCCGATGCTTTGTCACATGTGTTATGGAGGTTGTGGGAGAGGATGACTGTGTGTGTGTGTGTGTGTGTGTGTGTGTGTGTGTGTGTGTGTGTGTGTGTGTGTGTGTGTGTGTGTGTGTGTGTGTGTGTGTTTCTAATCCACTTTTATGTATGTATTTATCTACCTATCAGTGTTTCACCATTCTCACTTGTATATCAGCCAGAAAGTGAAGCACAAACTATGCTCACCCACTTATCACAAGGAGGTATTGAATAGCACGCGCGTGAGGCAGGCTGGAGAGAAGGAAAATTATTCCCTGTACTACAAACACCAGGGCAGGTAAGAGAAGTGAAATCGGCCAGGTACGCGAGGGAGAAGGAGGAATAAGGGAGCAGGCTATAAGGTACAAGGATTAGAGCGAGTATCAGGATAAGGTAGCAAGGCAACCGCAGGTGAGCTTGGCATTACTATACATTTTCTTAAACGCCAGATAATGGTAAGTCAACAAGGTCTGGTGGGGTTGGTGGTTGTGTTGCTCCTTAATATACTCCTTGCTCCTGCTCCTCTTGCCTTTGTAGGGTCCCCACGGCAAGGCCTCTTAAGGGGGATTCTTTCTGCTCCTTTTATATGGGAAATGCACGCATCTCCCTTACGATTCTGTTTTGTCCCCTTGTCCTCGCTCGTTCGTAAGGTTCGTAAGGCCGTGTCGCCGCAGCCCAAAGACTTCCAAAGCCCCCTAACTATTGTTATTATTTTCCCCCTGCGGTGATTATGTCATTCGCCCTAATTATTTAATGAGCGTTAGAAGGGCGGGAATATGTTTAGGAAAGAGAGGCGAAAGGGGAAGTGAGGTATACAGGGAGGACGGGAGGGGAACGGCAAGGAGGAGCAGGAGATGGGAGGGGAAGGGAAAGGAGGGAGGGTCGCGTCCAGTGGTTGTGGAGATGGAGGTGGAGAAATGGAAATTATTTATTCAGGAGGCGAGGAATAACGGGGGCCAGGAAGGGCTGGGAACGTGCGGCAAGAGGAGGGTGGAAAAAGGCTGCAAGCTACAGCGGGAAAAAGAAACAGTAAAAAAGAGAAGCGGGAAAAAATGTGTAAATACGACATACAAATACAAGGTACAACCGACACACCCCAGAACAAAATACACACCCTTTCCTCACTCCACCCCGCAGCGCACTACACGACAGCACAGCACAACACACCACAGCACAGCACACAGCACAGCACAGCATGGCAACACCTCTCACAAAACCACCTGCTATGCTACCTCTCCCTTACCTCCTCACATGCCATACCTACCTACATACATACACATACATACATAAAAAAAAACACATCCATACATGCATACAAGCAAGAATGACGCACTTTCATCCTTCCACCCTAACATCACGGGATCAGAAAAAAAAGGATAAAAAAAAAAAAAGTGAAAAAGATCTAGAGCACTGAATCAAAACAGTAATATCTTTTGTTAGCTAGGGAGAGTTAGTATCGTCAACTTTTAATAGGAGACCGTGGAATTACTCTTTAGGGAGCAATACAAAAAAATATGCTTTCTATACTTTTTTTCTCCGGCCTTCGTTCGCTTTCCAGGCAGATGCGTTTCCCTGGCCTGGTATTGTGGATGGGAGATAGAAGTGTTTTTTCAGCCTTGACTCTGTATCCGCTGCGGGGAGAGGGACTGATAGGATGGGGGTAGATTTATTTCCCTTGGAGGCCGGGAAGTAGAGTCCGGATGGGTGGAGAGGAGGGAGGGGAAGCTGCCTATTTGCGCCGATGTACTGAGTGATATAGGGTCTTCTGTGGTGGTGGTGGCGGCGGCGGCGGCGGCGGCGGCGGCGGCGGCGGCGGGATGGGTCAGCAGTCGCGGGGAAGGTCTGGGATGAGGGGGACCGCGTCTTGCCTCGCTCGGCCGCACTAGGAGAGATCACATCAGTGGGAGGCGGCATCACGGTAATCTCACAGACGTGTTGCCATTTTGAAAATTCCCGGAATGAAATGTAAATGTCAATTTTTTTCTGCATTGTGTGTGTGTGTGTGTGTGTGTGTGTGTGTGTGTGTGTGTGTGTGTGTGTGTGTGTGTGTGTGTGTGTGTGTGTGTGTGTGTGTGTGTGTGTGTGTGTGTGTGTGTGTGTGTGTGTGTGTGTGTGTGTGTGTGTGTGTGTGTGTGTACTTAATTGTATTTTTACAGGACCAAATCAAGCTTGTAATGTCCTGTCCTCAAATACAGCTTTATCAAAGCCTTCACTAATTAAACCTAAGTATGTTTAACGCACACACAATTCTTTTGTTTATCGCACACACAATTCCTTTGTTTATCCCACACACAATTCCTTTCTTTAAGTCCCAGATTGATTCCGATAACGTTATAGTTTACTTTTATCACTAACAATTTTCGGTGTTCTAACTGAATATATCTCTTTTTTTTTTTAAGTAGAATATTTTCCTCACCAATGGTTTCATTCACTTACTAGCAAGAACGTCCTTGCTTTATGATGAGAACATTCCTAAGACGTCATCTGTTCTCTATTTTTGGATAAAAATTAATATGATGAAACATCGAAAGCTTTTTATAAGTCTTTTCTTAATTAGAGTAAAATCTTTCCTTGTGACGCAAGATTTCCAAACTTTAATTTCATGTAAAATCTTCCAAATAGTGTGTGTGTGTGTGTGTGTGTGTGTGTGTGTGTGTGTGTGTGTGTGTGTGTGCGCGCGCGATCGCGTTGGGACTTGCCGTGCGATACACATTTTACGGTGGTGCTTATTTAGTATCGGGGTGATTGCCACCCGCGGGTGGTTGAGTGACAGAAGCATTATTCCCTTCCGGGCCCTATTACCCTGAGTGCATGGAGCGACCCGCGTCCTCCTCTCCTCCACCTTCTCTGCTTCCTTCTCTGCTCTACGTGGATCCTTCTTCCTTTCTTACCCTGAACGATTTTTGGAGCATACAAACCATCACTCACTCCTACTCCTGCTCTCGCTGCTCCTCCTTCTCCTCCTCCTCCTCCTTCAGGTTCTCGTCTTACTAAGGGAAGAAGGACATCTGAGGAAGATTGCACAATACTCAAGATGCTAAAGTTTTCCAACCAGGTATAGATGACTGAAAAGAAACAATAATATGAACTAAAAAAGTGAAAGGGGAAACAGGCAGCCAGCCATCCATTCAGCCAACCAGTGAACCAATCTGCCAGTCAGCCATCATTCCAGCCATACAAACACCCAACCAGCCAACCAGCCACCTACCCAGACAGCCAGCCAGCTATAAAGATACCTAGCCAGCCAACCAGCCAGCCAGCAAGCCAGCCAACCGGTCAGGTAGTTGCCCTCCCTGCCGGACGTCAACACGCGAGCCTCGTCTTGCATGGGCTGGTTGACAAGGAAAGTGTTTGCTGATTTTCGTGTCTCGTTCGTTGTGCGTGAGGCTTATGGGTTGTCTGCGAGCCTTCCAAGGCCGCACGCACACACTTGCATACACGCACGCACACACACACGCACACACACGCACACACACACACAAAGAAATTAATACTACCACCAACCCCTCACCACCACCACCACCACCACCACTAACGACAAAAAACTAGAAACAGTTTTATTGTTGTTTTTTTTTTTTTTTTACCTACAAGCGACGTATTAAAGACACAAAAAAAATCATATGCAATTCACGATTCCGGCGGTAAATTACAAAGAAAGGAGTCACTTAGCCCCCAACCACCCACCCACCCACCCACCCAAACACACACACACATACACACACACACACACACACACACACACACACACACACACACACACACACACACACACACACACACACACACACACACACACACACACACGGGACGGCTTCTCATCACGCCACCGGGGGCAGTAAAGTCACCTGGTAATCACAGTAAGTATTTTCAGTTCCTTAGTAATCTGAACCCGAAACCTTCCGTGTACAAACTAGAACCGCGCACACCTTCACTCACTCTCCGTTCACGTCTGCAATTTATCGCTTCCTTCCATTTTTTTTAACGCCGCCGACGAAAGACGAAAAAGATAAAACCTCAAAAACGTGAACTATATTTAAAGCGACAACTCGACGCTGATCATTCGTTTTCTTTATCATTTCTACGCACACTTACCCTGAACTTTTTTTACTCATAATTGTTACTGACTGACTTTAAATACTTGCTCTCTCTCTTCCTGTACCGTCCGTTTCCTTCTATACTTTTCAGAGCACACGATAACTGTTCCTCCCCGTCGTCACTTTCCTTTACCATCCTCCTCCTCCTCCAATTGCCGTCGCTATCTCACCATCACAAGAAATCCGTAATACCTGTCTTTCCCGCGACTTAATCAGGCCGTCATGGATATAAAGCCTCCGTCAGAAGCAGAATTTTGAAGGGTTGTTCGCTTCCCATTCCTCTCTGGTTCCTCTTCGCCCTCCCGAGATCCGACCGGACTCGACTTCGTGTTCGGCCTCGCCTTTAACCTTCCTCAGTGCTACATTATAGCCATTTGAGGTTTATTTATACCACCTACCGAGTGTTTGTGTGCGCTTATTCGTTTTTTCTGCTGCATTTTCCAACTCTTTCCTTTCCTCTCTCCTCTCTCTCATTTTTATCTTTTTCTCTCTCTCACTCTGCTTCCGCCTCAAGCCACCGCCACACAGCACTCGTTCAGCACCGCTCACTGGCAAAGGGCCGCTCTATTGCAGTGCTCTCCTTTTTGTGTTCGGCTCTACCTAAAACTACAGTCTATTTATTTCGACTTTATGTAGGTGGGAGTCCCTCTCCATCACGGCGGGGACAATTATGGCGGTCTGGCGTGAGGGAGGCACCGCACACCACCGCCCAGACCACGAAAAGACACACACCCGCTGGTACACGCACGCACATACACATACCCACCCACCTACACACACACACACACACACACAAATACACACACACACACACACACACACACACACACACACACACACACACACACACACACACACACACACCCATCCAGCCACCCACCCATCCACACACACGAACACAATAAGGAATTACATAAAAAAAAAATGAATACAAAGATGAACATGTAACAGACTATTTTAGTACCGATTTTTTTTTTTTTAAGAAATATCGAAAACTCTGTACATAAGTCATAGATCAAAGTCAAGATAAAAAACACGCATCACAAATAAATAAGTGTAAACAAGGATTAAATATGTGAAAGGAACGTGTACCCTTAACATATACTACGCTAGTCAACCTCCCCCCATCCTCCCTTCTTCGCTTCCTTCCTCTGTCCTGGAAACCGCAGTCGATATTCACGGATATTTAATTAACATTTCAATATTCACGGATTAGCTCTGTCACGCGATCCAAATGTCACTCAGAGACCCCACATCTTCCCTTTCCTCCTTTCTTCCTCAATTCCCTCCCCGTTCATCAGCACGGACAGCACGGGAGGAAAAAGGAGGAGGAGGAGGAGGAGGAGGAGGAGGAAGAGGAGGAGGAGGAGGAGAATAAGCAAGTGGGAAGGACAGAAAAACATAGGGTGAATAAAGTGTGTGGAGCATTGGAGGAGGAGGAGGAGGAGGAGGAGGAGGAGGAGAACCTTGAAAAAATTATTGAGAGAGAGTGCGGTGCGTGTGCGTTTCTTGCGTGGGCTGTGGGAGCAAAGGGTAAGAAAAGAGGACTAGGAGGAGGAGGAGGAGGAGGAGGAGGAGGAGGAAGAGGAAGTGATGGTAAAACGAAATTGAACTTCTAAATCAAAGAGGAAGATGGAGATTTATTACCATACAGAGATTTATCAGTCACCCTTTGAAACACACACACACACACACACACACACACACACACACACACACACACACACAGACGTTCTTTGATAGTGTTGCGGTTATCACAGGTGAGGTAAAGCAGACAGTGAGAGAATGAAGTGAGGAGGAGGAAGGAGGAGGAAGAGGACAAGAAGATAAACAAAAAGGAGGAGGAACATGACGAGAACAAGAAGCAGGAGGAAGGATAAGACGGGAATAAGTGGACCAGAATGTGGTGAAGAAGAAAAAGGAAAGGAAGTGGAAGAAGAAGAAAAAAGTAGAAAAGAAGAGGATGAAGAAGAAGAAAAGAACTAAAAGAAAAGCAAAAGGAACAAAAAGATAATGAAGAAAGAAAAAAAAGGAAAATACAACAGCAGCAACATCAACAAGAACAACCGCAGAAAGGAAATAGAAAAGGCGATGATGAAGATGGAGAGGCAGCAGCAGCAGCAGCAGCAGCAGCAGCAGCAGCTAGACAGAGGGCGAGTGGATATAAGTAGCACTGGAGTCTGGGACTGACCTGCATATCGAAGGCTACATGTCAGGTGTTACTGTAGGCAAACGATTCCTAGGGCGTGTGAGGCGGTGCTGCGGTGTCTTATTCACGGCACGCCCAGCCACATGCCGTGCCCAGGAACATGAGGCTGCAGAGGAAGCAGAGGAGGTGACGCCTTGTAGACAGCCAGGCGAAGGAAGGTGAAATTCCCGATGGATAAAAGGCCTCGCGTGGAAAGAAGAGAGACTAAGCGAGGAAATGTAAAAGGGATATTAAAAAATTCTTTCATGTTGCTGAAAAAAAAAAAAGTATATAAGGCAGGGACATCTGGGGAAACTGACTTAACGAATAAAACTTTAGAGCTGGAAACAAGGAAGAGACGTACTGGCGTGAAATAATAACTGCAGACGGGGAACATGCCGACGTCTTGCAAAGTAGAAATACAAATACACCCGCACACCCGCACGCCCACTTCTTCACACACAAATACACGGAGCGGGAAGAAAAAAAAACATACGACATGACCAGTTGACATGAAGTCGAGTGAATAAGTCGGTGCGGCGAGTGGCACAGCCTTCATTTTTTCTTTTACCTGAAGCCACAGCAGCTGACCTGAAGTGTTTTTCTTGCTCCAAACCACACATCAGAACGCAGGAGACACGTGCAGCCCCAAAAATACCCCAAGACACCACACGCCATCACACACCTAACAAATATCAACCACCAACCCCCCACACCCACACCCACACATCCCATTCCACGATAAAATACACAAGGGAGTCGTAAAAATGCACAACACCCGGTTCATACAAGTCTTGTCTCCCCTACCCTGACACACACACTCCTAAATGCATGTATACCCTCACTCCCCTACACTTTCTCCCTCGCACGCACCCTTCCCCTATCCTATGCACACACTCCCCTCTTCCATACGTCGTCCCTACCCCATATATTTTGCCTTCCCCATATTTAACAGCGTGGACAGCTTGCTACCCGGGGGCAACGTGCTGGTGCCTCGCTAATACTCCTGTCACCACTAGTTTATCGAAGCACCACCACGCTGCCGACGAACGATGGGAGCCGAGGAAAAATATGTAGAGGAGTAATGTCTATGTAGAAACATACAGAGAAAGAGAGAGAGAGAGAGAGAGAGAGAGAGAGAGAGAGAGAGAGAGAGAGAGAGAGAGAGAGAGAGAGAGAGAGAGAGAGAGAGAGAGAGAGAGAGAGAGAGAGAGAGAGAGAGAGAGAGAGAGAGAGAGAGAGAATGATAGGCCTTCAGGGGGAGAAAAAAGAAAGGGGAGAAAAAGAAGAATGAAAAATGGTATGGAAAAACGGAGAGGGAGAGAAAGAAAGAGGGTGCGAGGGAAAGAGAAAAGCGAGAAAGAAGAATACCCGGTGGACAATGAAAGAAAGAGAAAAAGACAAACGTATCAAGGGGTGCTGAATCGTGCCAGATATATTGCTTCATAAACTTAAGAGAGGGACAGTAAATAGAGAAAACATGGGGGAGGTTGAGGAAGGTTGGTTGAGGGAGCTTGGAGAAATAGAACAAGAAGATGAGAAGAAATAAGAGAAAAAAGAACAAGAGCAAGAGCAACATGGAGAACAAGAACAAAAAATAATAGAAATAATAAAAAAAAAGAAAACGATAACAACAGCAACAACATGAAGCTTAGATGATGAATGAAAGATGAAAATATACGTTTCATATACAATATAAAAAAGCTAGAACAGAGAGAGAGAGAGAGAGAGAGAGAGAGAGAGAGAGAGAGAGAGAGAGAGAGAGAGCGAGCATAAATAAAGCAAAGAAGTGAGTTACTACTGAGCAAATGATTCAGTCTCGTTGCCTAGTCATTAAATTCAGCCTTCGTGAGAGCAAATAAATCACTGCAAGGAAGAGCTAGAGGAAAAATGGTAGAGCAAGAACGAAAGAGAGAGAGAGAGAGAGAGAGAGAGAGAGAGAGAGAGAGAGAGAGAGAGAGAGAGAGAGAGAGAGAGAGCGTCTAGAACAAAGATGTTATATTATTGCTTCATTGTAATTTTTTTAATGTAGTTTGTATCACACTACGTGTTTTCTTTTTCAATAAATTAAAAGAAATTACTGTGCGTGTGTGTGTGTGTGGGTGTGTGTGTGTGTATACCGTCCCCGAGGCTCTGCACGTACCGCTGTCTCACTGAGGGTCCATGAACGGAGGGGATTTCAGAGTGAACGCGGCTGAATCTCCGGCATCCGTGACATTTTACACTTTACGGCGTTACAACACATGGCGCCTGCTTCACACTAAGAGGATCCCGCTGCACTGTCTCCCTTACTTAGCAATGAACAGCCTTTTGTATGAGTCTCCTATTTACCTGACAATTTTATCGCCTCTTGTCTCTGTCACTGCTTGTGGTGCCCCTAGTGAAGATACCAAAGCTGCTTTTTACTATTTCATCTGGGACTAGTGACAAAAGAATGAATGCAGTGAATATGATTGAGTGGTAAGAACATTCGTCTTTACCTTTCTTTGTTTATGTACGTAAAAGGGATTCTGGACAATGGCATCAAAAAAGGAAGAAAAGAAGCCCCATTGAGCTGCTCGCCCCTAAAGAAGACAACAAAATTAATTACCCAAGATTGAAGGATTAATATTTTGAAATCTTATGAAAGAGTACAAGTCATAGGAAGGGGGAAATACAAAAGCAAGCGGGGAGTTCCAATTTACCAGTATACTTCAGGTTAGTGCAGACTACCGAAAAAAAAAAAAAAAAAAACGTAAGGACCAACAAATCCACAGCAGCTTGTTCTTCCTTCGTGTTCCCTTGTGCTGCCCCCGTATGTAGGTCACAGGCTACATGGAAACTGCATGATATGGTGTTATAATTCACACGTAGGTTGCTCAAGGTGGACGTCCTTGCGTGCCGTCCTTCTCAGGTGTTTCGGCGCTGCGTGGGATAAGTATGGGAGAATCTGGAGGCCGCTGCTTCGCTCGCCACTATCAGGGTGTTAGGTGCGGAACGTACTGGCTCTCAGAATTCATACAAAAAAAGGTCTGAGATCGGATGAAGAAAAGTGGTAAAAAAGGAAAAAAAAAAAGGCAGGTGTAATAAGAAACGGTAGGAGTATAGAGATATAAAGAACAGAAGTGAAAGGAAAAAGCGGAAATGATAAAGAACGATAAGAGAAAAAGGAGAGAGAGGGAGAGAAAAGAAACGACAAAAGGAAATAATAAAGAACAAGAGGAGGAGAAGGCGGTGGTGATGGAGGAGGTAGGGGGGTATAAATGATAAGGAAAGCGAGAAAGCATAAGAAAGAGGCAGGGAGTGAGTGAGGGAGTGATGATGAACAGGAGAGATGAAAGAAAAAGTGAATGAATGGGAACGCTAAATGTAGAAACAGAGATAAGGAATAGGAAACACACACATACACACACACACACACACACACACACACAAAATAATAATAATAAAATTAATAATAATCTATCAAACTGCGAAATACAAAACGAATACACTACCTATTACGTACACACACCCACCTACGTTCCCACACACACACACACACACACACACACACACACACACACACGCATCCATATAGGAGCAGGGTGGTCGTGTAAGCATTCCCAGGGCCGTGTAGGTAAACAAGGGCCTTCATTTATCAGGTCCGCGGCGCTATTCCTTCTCCAATTAGGGGCCCCAGACTCGAGGCTCAAGCTGCAACTCACTAATCTGACGCAAATGACAAAATCCCAAAATTACTGTTTCCCGTAACGAGCCTTTTGTTGTTATTACACGGAGATCCCAGACAGGCGCTAAAGAATGAGAGAGAGAGAGAGAGAGAGAGAGAGAGAGAGAGAGAGAGAGAGAGAGAGAGAGAGAGAGAGAGAGAGAGAGAGAGAGAGAGAGAGAGAGAGAGAGTTATCTAATATTTACGGCTTTGCAATTGGCACATCCGTTCATATTAGATGTATATCGTATCGCCTGCCACGAAATGCTATTGTAACTCTAAAAACTCTCGTGAAATTCCATCATCACCTTCACCCTCTTCGCTGAAGGCAAAAAAAAAAAAATGTTCATTGCCTTGAAATAACATGCAATATTTGGAAGTAATCAGCTCCCTCGTGTGCCTGTCTGCCTGTTTTCACTCCGCTTCCCGAGACTTTCTTCTCCATTATTCAGAGACAAAGATATCGTCGTGGAGAATAAGAGTGTGTATCGGTGAAGTGAAGCGTTCGATGGCAATGGTAGGGATAATAACACCAGGTGGGAATAGAGAGATACGTTTTATTCAAGGACTGCCACAAGTATCTTCCGTTATATTCGTATCCTCTTATAATCTAAAAAGGAAAGTAGTGATTGTTTGTATTTTCTTCAAAAGATAGGTGTAAGTGAGGGAGAGAGTGGGAGAGGAGTCAGTCACGGACGGCCTCCTCGTGGTCAGCGGCGGCAACACGAGCATAATTAACAGTGAGAATCTGCTTTCCTTTTCTCGCCTCGCCGCTGGTGTTGCGGTCACGCGTGGGAAAGTGCCGCTAACACTTCTTACTTCCCCTCCGCTCCCTCCTCTCTCCCTTTCCCTTGGCTTCCTTCTCTCTCTCTCTCTCTCTCTCTCTCTCTCTCTCTCTCTCTCTCTCTCTCTCTCTCTCTCTCTCTCTCTCTCTCTCGTCATCTACACGTGTTTCCTTCTGTTTCCCTTATTTCCTGCCATCATTCCCTTTTCTCCTCCTTCGTGTGTACTTCCCTCCATTTTCTCTCTCCCCTCTCCTTCCTCTCCTCCCTTATCCATTGGACTAAATCCTTAACTAATCCATCCCGCCCTCCTCTCCCTCCTTCCCTCTCTCTCCCTCTCTCCCCGTTCCTATGGCAGCCGTCCCCTCTTTCTCCCGTCGCTCCCTCCTTCCTTCCTTCCTTCCTTCCCGTCATCCAATTCTCCAATTCTCTCTCTCTCTCTCTCTCTCTCTCTCTCTCTCTCTCTCTCTCTCTCTCTCTCTCTCTCTCTCTCTCTCTCTCTCTCCCCTAAAGCTTCTGCCTACCTCCACACCCCTCATGTCTGTCCTCTCTCCCACCCCTCACATAACACAGCGACACACGATTAACGAAAGAATAATAGAGGTGTTACTCATGATTAACGAATCGTATGTGTTGATAAAGTCGAACAAATAGCCAGCTAGTTTTTTCCTCCCCCAGCAATCCCCAGGCCTCCAACTCCTCCCCGCTTTTTTTTTTCTATTTCTTTCCTCCAT
>NC_087156.1:18389496-18446996 GCF_035594125.1 Scylla paramamosain
GTTAGTAGTAGTAGTAGTAGTAGTAGTAGTAGTAGTAGTAGTACCACTAACAGTATTAGCAGTAGTAGTAGTAGTAGTAGTAGTAGTAGTAGTAGTAGTAGTAGTACCACTAACAGTATTAACATTAACAGTAACAGTAGTAAGATAAACAGCAAAATGACAAAAGCAGCAGCAACAGTAATAGCAAATCAAGCCTTTACAGATGAATTAGTCACCGATACATTTGCTTCCAGACGAGAGACGAAGTGACTGGAGAGCGTTGCATCATCTACTTTAATCCCGCCAGTGTTTGCAAGTATCCAGACACGCTGCTCTCCCTCTGATGCAATGCTGACGTTACTGAGGTCACGTATATGTCTGGGTGGAGAACACGGAGCGCACTCACACCAGGAAACATGAGAGGATCAAGCATTCATCCTCTGGCGACGCGTGTTCCTTTCACCTTTCAGAAATACCTTAACGCGATAAAAGGATTAAAAAAAGAAAAAAAAATGAAAAAGAAAGATACCTAGAATTTGTCTATGAACTTCCAGCGTCACGTGTAAAAAATGCAAGTGGATATTTCCAAAAGATACATGGAAATAATTGTCTGGTTGTTATCATTGTTTATCGTCGTCATTGTCATGCTAAATTTACGTAGTCATCTGTTTATGAAAATCAGATATCGCTCACTGCTCGCGTTAGGTTCAGAGCGGAGAGTATCTGAAAGTTGTCTGGCGTTGCACTGTAGTAGTTGTAGTTGGTTACGTTTAGAGACCTGGGTGTGTGTGTGTGTGTGTGTGTGTGTGTGTGTGTGTGTGTGTGTGTGTCCATGAAAGCTTTTTATTGTATCAAATATTACATGCTCTCTCTCTCTCTCTCTCTCTCTCTCTCTCTCTCTCTCTCTCTCTCTCTCTCTCTCTCTCTCTCTCTCTCTCTCTCTCTCTCTCTGTGTGTGTGTGTGTGTGTGTGTGTGTCCATTATAATCATCACCTTAGTCTTTTCTCATTCCCTCGACTCGCAACTGCCTCATTTTTAACCTCGTGCCTCCTTCGCTTCCGCCTCCTCCTTTGCTCTCTCTTTCTCTCTCCCTTTTTATTACTTCACATCATTCTTTTTTTCCTCCCAGTTTTCCTTCTCCTCCTCCTCCTCCTCCTCCTCCTCCTCCTCCTCCTCCATATCCTCCATCCGACCCCAATCTCTTCACTTCCTCTTCATTTTCTCCTCATCGTTGCCTCTCTCTCTCTCTCTCTCTCTCTCTCTCTCTCTCTCTCTCTCTCTCTCTCTCTCTCTCTCTCTCTCTCTCTCTCTCTCTCTCTCTCTCTCTCTTCCACTTTAACTCCTTATTTTCCTCTCCCATTTTTCTTCCCTCCATTCCTCCAGTCTTAAATAAACAGGAGTGCCCCAGGGTAAGACGCAAAGGTAGATGGCCTGCCACTTTATCATTGGGAATAACAACTTTGCTACAATTCGGAATGTCTGCATGATAGCGTTTACTACTACTACTACTACTACTACTACTGCTACTTCTACTACTACTGCTACTACTACTACTGTTGATGATGAGAATGAATACACTAATAGTACGAAATAAATACGCAACATGCCTTTTCTTTCACGCATACGAGGGATGTAGAAAAATGTTACGAATAAAACAAGAAAGCAAGATGATTCTCCAACAACTAGATTAAATTAATGTATTTGCCACATAGAAAATACTGTAGAAAATGAGAAACTTCCTATGTTGCAAATACATTATTTAGATTGAAGAGTTCACAAACCACTGCTCTTGTCTTTTCTCTTTGCGTTCACGACACAACGGAAATAGAGTGGTGTATCTCAGGCAAAATGATAATAACGGAGGAGGAGAAGGAGGAGGAGGAGGAGGAGAAAAGGGAGGAGGAGAAGGAGGAAGTAAAGTAATCGAAAACTAAAGAAACGCCAAAATATATCTTGTCTCTTCTAGCACACAAACATCGTCAAGAAGTAAAGTCACTCCATGTACAGTCACAGCAAAAACAAACAGAAGGACCGAGGGTTTTCATTACTTCGCTGCCTGTTCTTGAAAAGTCGACCTGATATTCATTTACTTCCCTGATATATCAACACACACACACACACACACACACACACACACACGCACACACGCACGCGCTCG
Organism: Scylla paramamosain; assembly: GCF_035594125.1. NCBI lineage: Eukaryota > Metazoa > Arthropoda > Malacostraca > Decapoda > Portunidae > Scylla > Scylla paramamosain. The sequence continues at coordinate 18,391,634 of NC_087156.1, forward strand.
CACACACACACACACACACACACACACACACACACACACACACACACACACACACACACACACACACAAACAAAGATAAAAAAAAATATAAATCACGCAACATTCAAGTCATCTTTCTTGTGAGTTTTCCCAAATGTGTCTCCCTTTTCACTCTTCACTAACTTTTTTTTTCCTACCTTCCCCTCCCTCTATCGTTCCCTTCCTTTCCTCCCTCCACAGCTGTCTCATAGTGGGTCCCTACGGAGGATCTTTATCTCTCCCCGTCTCTCATATCATCTCACAGCCTCCCTCATACCTTGCTTTATCTCCCCATCTCTCATGCCAAAACATCTCGTTACATCTCTCGCGCCCCGCTTCGTAACTCTCATTGTCTTCGCGGCTCAATTTTTTCCCTTCGTCCTCCTCCTCCTCCTCCTCCTCCTTCTCCTCCTCCTCCTCCTCCTCCTCATTCTTCTTTCCCATGGTATTGTTTGTGTCGCGGAATTTTTATAGCTATTTGTGTGTGTGTGTGTGTGTGTGTGTGTGTGTGTGTGTGTGTGTGTGTGTGTGTGTGTGTGTTAAATTTTCTCTTTCATCCAATTTTTTGAACTTTTATCTTTGTTTCTATTATGCTCTCTCTCTCTCTCTCTCTCTCTCTCTCTCTCTCTCTCTCTCTCTCTCTCTCTCTCTCTCTCTCTCTCTCTCTGACAGGAAGAAGGACGCCATGACGACCAGGGACAACAGAACAGCTAGTAGGAGAGAGGCTCAACGGACAACGAAATCCTCCCGTGCAGGAAGATAAGGTGTTTCATAATGGTAATGTTATATTGATTACTCCATACCTAACTGATGGCTACCAATCCTATTTTTCCGCTTCATAGTTTAAACAACAGTGATCTGATTAATATTTTAAATGAAGATTCATCTCATAACTTTCCCTTAAGTGTTATCGAAACAATGACATATGACCCTGTTAAAAATAATGATGCCCATACACTCTTAAATAATATCCTTAACGAACCTAAGTGTAGTTATTATTTTAACGATACAGAACACTCTATACCCTCTAACTTAACTAGAACTTCCGTAAATATCCTGTTCCACAACATTAGTAGTGTACCATTACATCTTGACATTTTACTTGATCAATGTCTACCTTCATTTCATATGTAATTTCATATTATAGGTTTGTGTGAGACGCGCCTTACTGATCAAATCTGTGGTCATTATAAAATAAGGAATTACAATGGATATTTTAAAAACAAGAACACCAGTGGTGGTGGTGGTTTAGCTCTGTACCTGCACAAATTATACGAAGGCTCTCTCATGCAGAACTATACTTTGCAATTACCCTACTTTGAATCTTTGTTTCTTGCTGTAACACAACCATATAAGTTTCTAGTAGGTTTACTTTACAGACCACCAAATTCAAGTATTAGTGACTTTTTATCATCATTAGAGCTCTTGATTGGTATTATAAGTAGGGCACAATTACCAAGTTATATTTTAGGTGATTTTAATATAAACTTACTGGCTAAGCATTACTGTACAAAGCTTATCCGATTTATTTTACTCATACTCATATTTTCCAGTGATAACTAAACCAACATGAGTTATTAAGTCGTCAGCCACATTAATAGATCATATATGGACGAATGATGTAAATCATAATTTTAGTGGAATAATTTATTCATCAATCAGTGATCATTTCCCAATGTTTAGTTCGTTCTCTGCACCGTCATTTCACAAGTATTCGGATAAAATCATAACTAAAAGGATGAAAAATGACAATTATATAAATGATTTTACAGCTGAGCTAAAAGAATATAACTGGGTAGCAGCCATGACCAGCCCTTGCGTAAGTGACTGTTTAGACGTATACATAACTAAATTTTCAAGCATCTATAACAAACATTTTCCAGTTAAGACCTTCATAATCAAAGATAAGTATAGTAATAAGCCTTACTTAACTCAAGGCCTACGGAAATCTATAAAACAAAGAAACAGACTACAGAAACTTTACGCAAAATGGCCATTAACTTACAGTGCGATATTAAAAAAATATAGAAATACATTAATTTCTTTAATCAGGATTGCCAAAGATAATTATTATAAATCTAGATTTAAAGAAAATGCAGGAAATACAAAAAATAAAAAAACCGGGGAGATAATTAATGGTATTATGGGTAAGAGTCTTCGGGAAAATCCTAAGTCTATAACATTTCATGGCAAAACTATTTCCCAGAGTAATGAGGTGGCTGAAGCTTTTAATGATTACTTCAGTAGCATTGCAAACAGCCTTGTTACAAACATTCCTCCACCACCAGTGCCATTCACTCGCTACTTACCGGAAGCGACTCAATTTTCATTTTTTATTCTGCCAGCCGTTCAAAAAGAAACTGAATATATAATAAAACATTTGAAAATAGTTTCTCCCGGCTATGATGATATAGACGTTAAAGTAATAAAAAGTGCAGTAATATAATATCCACATTTTAAACTTGCATAATTAATAAGTCTTTTGAAGAAGGCACTTTTCCTAATCATCTCCAGGTGGCCAAAATTGTTCCAGTGTTTAAAAAAAGGTGATAAACTACTTCATACAAATTATAGACCCATAGCTATCTTAACAACTTTTAGCAAAAATATTTGAAAAGGTATTGGCCTCAAGACTCGTGGACTATCTCACTCAAAATTCAATATTAACAGACCAACAGTTTGGATTTAGACCTAAATATAGTACCGAATTGTCCTTGCAACAGTTATGTCAATACATTTATGATGCAATGCACGAAAAGTCTTACAGTATTACAGTATTTTGTGATTTAACCAAATCTTTTGATACCCTTTCTCATCCAATACTGCTAGAAAAACTTAAAAAGTATGAAATTCGAGGCACAGCTAATAATTGGTTTAATAGTTACCTTAGTCAAAGACAACAGTTCACTATATATAATAATCAGTCACCTTCTCATAAAGCAATTACATCTGGTGTTCCTTAAGGCTCAATATTAGGACCCTTACTATTTTTGGTATACATTAATGATTTACCACGCTGCAGTGAAGTACTACAATTTTTAATTTTCGCTGACGACACATCAATACTACTGAAAAATAAAAATATTAAGGATTTGGAGAAAATTACTAATGAAGAGATGGTCAAGGTTGCAAACTGGTTAAAAAGTAATAAGCTCACACTAAATATTAAAAAGACCAGTTGTATGATAAATCGACCACTGATGTCTCAACCAACCTTATTAACTATCAAATTGACAATATTCCTACAAGCTAGCTCAGCGAAGTGAAATTCCTTGGAATTAATATTGATAATACCCTCAAATGGAACTCTCATATTGATACATTGAAAACCAAACTTAGTAAAATAACAGGTCCATTGTATAGAACAAGGAATCAGCTGCCCACTGAATGTATGAAATTGATTTACATGTCAACGGTACATCCACATTTGTTGTATTGTTGTGCTGTGTGGGGTGGCGCATTTAAAACTTTAATTAACAGTCTTTTTCTCACACAGAAGAAAATGCTTCGTATTATGTTCTACCGTCACCGTTATGATCACACTTCTCCTCTCTTCACTGAACACAAAATACTTAAGCTCCATGACATCATAACATTACAGACCATTTCATTTGTACATGCATCGCTAAATTCCTTCCCTGTACACTGTGGCTTCCAACCAATAACAAGAAACAGACAAAACCTCCGTATTCCGCTGTGCCGCACCGACCAGGCACAGCAGTGTCCTGGTGCGGGGCAACAGGCTCTGGAACACACTGCCACAGGATATTAAAGGCATCACCCAATGGGACACTTTTAAGAAAAAAACTAAAAATAACAATTCTTCATAACACCTAGCAATGACAACTATAACTTGTGTCTAGTGATTTCAGTGCACTACACTTATTCATTTTGTATTACCCTATATATTAATGTATGTTGTTAGTATTATTGTTAATATTATTATTATTGTTATTAATATTACTTTTCACGGTATTATTATTATTATTATTATTATTATTATTATTATTATTATTATTATTATTATTATCATTATTATTATTATTACTATATTATTATTATTATTATTATTATTATTATTATTATTATTATTATTATAATCATTATAATTATTATTATTTTCTACAATATATACTATTTTAATAGACAATGACCCACATCACATGTACCTGCTCAATTTACAAATAGTAGATGGTCCGTAGTAAAGCTTCGGCTTATCGGACCATAGGCTATAAAATTGTACATATTTGTATATAAATGTTTTTCTAAGGGGCCAATAAAATATCTTGTATCTTGTCTCTCTCTCTCTCTCTCTCTCTCTCTCTCTCTCTCTCTCTCTCTCTCTCTCTCTCTCTCTCTCTCTCTCTCTCTCTCTCTCCTCTCTCTCTCTCATTTCCCTACCCCTGTCTCGTTAGCACGTTGCGTGAGACAGGAATTTTAAGCAAGCTCTTAGCACACATAAAATATCTATGAATATTTGAGCGGGAAATTTTCTCTAGGCAGCAAGGACCCATTCATAGGGAAATTCTCCCCAACTGGGCAAATCCCTAAAAGGAGCCATCAGATTCTTCCCTTGTCCTCTACCGGTGGGGAAAAATTCTCCACGAGGAAAAAGAAAACCAGGAAAAAAAAAAAAATTCACCGTTAGAAAAATTGATTTTTTTTTTGTATTATTGTATTATTACCATTTTTTTTTTTTTACGAACCAGAGTGATTAATGTATTTATCTTTTTTTTCTTTATTTATCTTCGTCTTTATCTTTCACATTCCTTTTCTTTTATTTTCATCATTCATTATTTTCTTTTATTTTCATCATTCATTATTTAAGTTTTCTCCTGTTTTTATTCGTTTTTATTTTTTTTTTGTGTGTTACCCGCCATTCGTTACAGAGAAGATGCACATATATCCTTCTTTTTCATTTATCATCCTCATTCTTTTATCTCTTCCCCTTCGTTCTTATCCTTGTCATTCCTTATTTTCAATTTTTTTTATTCTTTCTTTTTTTGTATCACTTTCATTCATTCATATATATGCAAACACACGTATTCATCCTTCTCACTCCCTTCTTTCCCCTAATTTGCCTTCTTTCTTTCCATTTTCTTCCTTATAATCATTCCTTTATTTCTCACCACACCCCAACATCTCCCTTCCCGTCTACCGCCTTATCCCCACTGCCTTCCCTCCTTCCCTATCCATTAATACTTTCTCCAGCCACTTATTCCACTTCCTCTAAACCAAGACTAAGGAGCCGCGGGGGAGAGTCCGTAGGGAAGCTGAGAAAAAAAGCTTACCCAAACCATACACGAAAGATTTCTATTATGTTACTTTATGTGTCGACAAGCAAATATTCCTCTCTCTCTCTCTCTCTCTCTCTCTCTCTCTCTCTCTCTCTCTCTCTCTCTCTCTCTCTCTCTCTCTCTCTCTCTCTCTCTCTCTCTCTCTCTCTCTCTCTCTGCCATTCTTCTTAATCAAGAATTCTCTAGTTAAAGTTAATTAGTTACTATGATACTATCCGGTTTGCTTACTTACACTTCACTGCATATCAGTCTCATGCACCACCATCACCACCACCTCAACCACCACCACCACCACCACCACCACCAGTCCTCGTAACACAAACACAAGGCCACAAACCAAGACCCTGAGATTTCCACAGTTAAAGACCTCAGAAAGTAGCTTGGAAGGTGAACTCGAGGAGGAGGAGGAGGAGGAGGAGGAGGAGGAGGAGAAATGCCTCTAACATCCTCACCACTACAGTCACTACCACCATCATTACTATCACACGCGTCATTCACCCAACAATTCCTTCCTCTTCCTCACCATTACCTACAGTACACCACCACCATCACCACCACCACTACCATACATATCATTCACCCACGAACTCCTTCTCTATTTTTGCCGCCGTCACCACCACTGTCACTTCCACAACCCAAATCGGCGGCGGCAGTTTGAATAAATTATTCCTGATTTTCTTATGTGACTTAGTCAGAGATTTCTTCAGCTCACGTAGAAGAACTAGAGTAAGGATAACAATAGGAACAGAGGAAAGTGATGTAATGTCAAAACAAGAGGAGTGAATATATAAGAGAAGGAGAAAAGAAGAATCAGCTGAAAACGAAAAAGCAACAAAACTTACACACACACACACACACACACACACCGAAAGTGATACACTAAACCACTTACCTCTCCCGCCTTCCCTCTCCATTCCCTTCCTTTCCTCATCTCCCACTCTCACTTCAGCCCTCCGTCCCATTCTCCCTTCCTACCTCCCCCACTCTCCCAATCTCCTTCCCCTCTCTCCCTTTATCCATCCCTCCTCCGCTGCAGGACGTAAAGATTCTTGCGTGGGATTTCAGACAAATTTATGAGGTGTTCCTCTTTTATTCGGCCGAGTCGTGTACATTTCTCAGGTGGAGGAAGAAATAGGAGGTTCGTCTTGAGTTCTCGATTACCCCTCAGGTTCTCTCTCTCTCTCTCTCTCTCTCTCTCTCTCTCTCTCTCTCTCTCTCTCTCTCTCTCTCTCTCTCTCTCTCTCTCTCTCAAAAATATTCCATCGTCGTATCTCGATTATTCTAAAAAAAAATGGTTGTAGTGGAGTTTATTAATATTTCCAAGGGTGTTTTCTTGATTCTACTGATTGTTTAACAAGGATCCTGCGACAATGATGAGAAAAACAACAACAGGTAAGACAGACTAACCATCCTTTTAGCATTTGAAAATAACCCTCATGAAAGAATGTTCAATAATATGGACTCTCTCTCTCTCTCTCTCTCTCTCTCTCTCTCTCTCTCTCTCTCTCTCTCTCTCTCTCTCTCTCTCTGCTCCCTTCTCGCCGCCATAACGCGAGCTCGCTACCTTTTATGTAATTGGAAAATCTGTATATTACATGTAAAATTTTTCTGAAAACATATTGGTGCTAGTTTGTTTTACTCTGGGGAAAAAAATATATGGTACTAAATTGACTACTCAAAAAAACTGTAAGCGTTTAAATGCATAGTGTGTGTATGTGTGTGTGTGTGTGTGTGTGTGTGTGTGTGTGTGTGTGTGTGTGTGTGTGTGTGTGTGTATGTGTGCGTGTGCGTGTGTGCGTGTGTGTGTGTGTGTGTGTGTGTAAATAATAAATCACAAGAAAGAAAACATAAAAAAAAAAAAAAATACACCCAAAGTTGATGATGCCAGTATTTAGATAACACCAGATTTCTCTCTTCATAAAAATGTGGCTCCCTGTTGATTCCCAAATGCGCTACGAGCGTGATTGGCATTGTCACGGAAATTTTCGGTCCTCGCGTGGTGGAGAATGAACGGCCCAGGCACGGGGAGGAGGGAGGGGAGGGAGGGAGGGGTAAATATCAAATTGCAAAGCAGCCTTGACTTATCGCTGTTTTATACCCATTTACCGTCCGAATAATTTGTTTGAAATATGAAAGGAGAGAAAAAAATAAATAAAAGCCACGTGTACGAACGCGATCACCGATGTGTTTAGGGTACGTTACTAGGGAGTGCTGAGAGAGAGAGAGAGAGAGAGAGAGAGAGAGAGAGAGAGAGAGAGAGAGAGAGAGAGAGAGAGAGAGAGAGAGGAGAGAGAGAGAGAGAGAGAGAGAGAAAAGAGAGAGAGAGAGAGAGAGAGATTGTAGTGGTTACTTTATATAATTATAGTGGAAGTGAGAGGTTACTCTGCGTTACTTTTTTTCCTCTGCTTTCCACATATACGGTTTTTTTGTGCCACCTCTTTCAGCAACATGACTGAATGATGCTGTGTTGTGTGATTCCATATGGACCAACAGGTGAGGCATTTCAAATATAACATGAACGTACATCTTCAGTATCCATGTACTAATTGTCGGTATAGTTTCGAAGCGGAAAAAGGGAGGATCACTTGTCAGGCATGTTAGGAAGAAAGCCTTTATAAAACATGACTCCTGCAAAACGAGCAGCTTCACAACTACTACTAGACAGTAAGGAGGATGATTCAAGTTCCTTCCAGTTTCTTTAATCCAACCCTTGAATTTTGTCTGATCCTCCGCTCGTATTTTGAAGAGCACTCTAAAGCGCACTATTTTTGAAGACCACAAAGTTAATAAATCGGGTACTCACTGATGATTTTCCTACTGACGATACAGAATACGTGTTTACCTTTACAAGAATTCTGAAAATACCCTAAACAGCCACCTGTAACGTCCACTACACCCAGGTAAATTACCTCCACTTTCATAAGGGCTACTTCCAAAGACCACAAAGTTTATAAGTCGAGTTCTCTTAGATACTTTTCCTTCTGGAGATACAAAATATGTTAAAATGTCACGAGAAACGACGCAGGATATAGAAATGGGGGTAAAACACCGAATACTGCAAGTGCTGTCCCGCGGGTCTGTGCAAGGACGCCACGAAAGACTCCCTAACGTGGCCCATTTCATATCACGGCGTGCCAACACCTCCTGCTTGGCCCCACGTGGAAATATTCCCCTCTTTCACGTGTGCGACAGGCGACATCAGGCAGGGCAGCGTCAGGGGAAATTATACGAATCTCCTGGAATGTCTGTGATGCTTCTTAATGTTTCTTATTATTCCCCCCACCTTCATTATGTACCAATAAAGCGAAGCAAAGAAACTCGAAGCCATATGAACAGAATAGGCAGATATATAGGAACAGACAGAAGGAGAAACATCGAGACAGACAGACAGGCAGACCCAAGAAAAGAGACATAAATATTCGTAGGGGACGCTGACTAGGGAAGATTATTAGGCGCCATTTGTATCTTGATGGAAGCGGTGGTGTATATTCCCGGCGAAGGGAGGGGAAGAAAAGGGAGGGAAAGGTGGGGAGGGACGGGAGGGTGGGACGGGAGCAAAAATGGAAAGGATATGAGCTGAAGGGAGCGAAAGGGTGTGGGAATAGGGGGGAAAGGATGCGGAAGAGAGAGAGAGAGAGAGGAGAGAGGAGGAGAGAGAGAGAGAAGAGAGAGAGAGAGAGAGAGAGAGAGAGAGAAGAGAGAGAGAGAGAGAGAGAGAGAGAGAGCAGTGAATAAGGGAAATGAGGGATAATGTCACGGAATGGAGGCAAAGGGGAGAGGGAGGGGAGAGTGAAAGAACAGGAAATAAGAAAAAATACATGAGCTAAAAGTGAAATTTAAATTAGCGTAGCATTATTGATTTTTGTACATATGTGGCGTCTTGTAAAATATGGAGAGGAAAAGATAAACTCCACACACGCACACACACACACACACACCAACACACACGCATACACACACACACACACACACACACACACACACACACACACACACACACACACACACACACACACACACACACACACACACACACACACACAAAAAAAAAAAAAAAATGAAGTAGTAGAAGTAGCAGTAGTAGTAGTAGTAGTAGTAGTAGTAGTAGTAGTAGTAGTAGTAGTAGTAGTAGTAGTAGTAGTAGTAGTAGTAGCGGTAGTAGTACTGGTTGTTGTAATAATAATAGCAGTAGCAGCAGTAAACAGTGATGACAGTTACGAAGGTTTCACAGTGTCTAATATTCAGTTTACTTCTATTAATTTTTATTAAGTTATTTATGGTCGGCATTCCTCCACCGCCTTAAAAACTCATCATCCATAAACTAAAATCTTATGCTAATGGATAACCGATGTCTTTCCTCAGCACAACTCTAATCCTTAATTCCACTTTCACCCTGACACCCTCACCCATTCATCCCCCTTCCCTCGCCAATCCATTACCCACCCATCCTTTACCCACAACACTCGAGAGTATTCCTAACTAAACCTATCTTTTCCTGATAACTTTTCCCATACATCCCAGCACACCTTCCTTATTATTTCATATGTATACGTTCCCTCGTTGATTAATGCACAATTCAGATATATACCGCCCAAATATGATCATCTTATCACTATCATCTTTCCATCAGTAGCAAGCCGAGATGGCGGTGGCGGTGACGGTGATCTGAGCGTGGCGGCAGCAACGTCTTGAGCACCGTGAGACGAGTGCTCCTCATGACATTTTTATCTCACATTCCACTTGGCAGCACAAGAGACTCGAGAGGCGAGACGTGTAGTACCCACACCATCGCAGCCCCGTGATAGGGAGAGGAGGAAGAGGAGACAGAGAGAAAGGAGAGGAGGAAAGAAAGGAAAACGGCGAGAAGAAAGGAGAGGAAAGGAAGAAGGAAAGTAATGGGATGCAGAAAGGGTGAAATTGCTTGGATGAGAAAGTGGGTTATAAGGAAACGAAGAAGAGAGAGAGTAAAGAATGGCCTGAGAGCAAGGAATAAAATTACAAAAGTGGGCGAGGTGCGTAAAAATAGATGTAGGGAGGAAGAGGAACACACGAGAGGAAGCCATCATGGAAATGGAAGGTGGGAACGTGAAGAAGGGAAACGAGAGTGTGGGCGGCGCGATGACACAAATGTATGCACGTGTACACTAAAAAATATATAGAAGAGAGAGAGAGAAAACAACGGCATAGAAAATGGACGGCGTGACGCAGGAAAATGCCAAAAGGAAATGCCGCCGCGAGGGGTGGTGTGTGTGTGTGTCAGTGTGTGTGTGTGTGTGTGTGTGTGTGTGTGTGTGTGTGTGTGTGTGTGTGTGTGTCAGTGTGTGTGTGTGTGTGTTTCAGTGTGTGTGTGTGTGTCAGTGTGTGTGTGTGTCAGTGTGTCAGTGTGTGTGTGTGTGTGTGTGTGTGTGTGTGTGTGTGTGTGTGTGTGTGTGTGTGTGTGTGTGTGTGTGTGTCCGAGGGTTGGACCGGCGACATGGTGGTGGTGGAGAATGAACAAGAGATAAAAGAAAAAAAAAAAAGTTATACGAATTTACTAAAGAGAATAATTATAAAAGAAACTGTCAATATTTCATTACAAGCAGAGTTTTCTTCTCTCTTCCTTTTATTCTGAGTGAGACCAAGACCAGTGTGTCTGTTGCTGAGCGTAAAATCTCAATACGTATAACTGCAATACAAGTTTTTTTTTTTTTTTTGCGGTATAATCCACAACACTAGCACAATTTAGACACAACACTTTACAAAAACGTATTTATCCTCGTAGGAAGAAAAGAGTATACCTTACCAAGAATTTTATCCTAATGGTGATTTTTCCGTTTATTACAATTCGTAACAACAAAATATACGAGTCACGCCAGAGTGCAAACTTGGTGATTCACAGAAAACGAAGATTTAGGATGATAGCAATAATAGAGATATGATAATGAAAAGAAAAAAAAACACCACCATCTTCAACAACAGAAGCAGCAGCAGCACCACCACCACCACCACAATCACCACACACAACAGCAACAACAATAACACCGGGACGAAAAAAATATAATAACAATGCAGTGGAAACATCTGGTCTACGAGTATAATAGCATAATGTCCCTCTCTTTCCCTCTTTCTCACAGTCTCTTAGTTCTCTCTCTCTCTCTCTCTCTCTCTCTCTCTCTCTCTCTCTCTCTCTCTCTCTCTCTCTCTCTCTCTCTCTCTCTGTTACTAATGCAATTAAAAGCAACCTAATCCCCTTAATAACACATCCTGTGGTAATGAATAACAAGAACGCATTTGTCTTTGTCGCAACTCTAATCTATTTTACGACGGCCATTTTACAAGACATTTATACAATACCTCATTAAAACCAGCAGCTGACACCCCTGGACTCACACGGACTGCTAATGAGCGTGTGGAGTCCGAGGGAGAGACAGAAACGAAGTAAAGGAAGGATAAAAAGGATGGAGAGAAAGAGGGAAAGAAAGGAATGTTGGGATGGAAAGAAGTAAATAGGGTGAGGGCGCGAGGAAGGGAGGAAGGGAAGGAGGAAAGAAAGCCATGACATCAGGTACTTGTGTCGTTAATTTAATTGTTTAATTCCACAGTAATCGCAAGTGCAAAGGTGTTTTTTTTTTCCTTTTTTTTTTTTTTTATGGCGCTTGAAGGGGAACATGCTCTGTGAGGTTTTGGCGCTCCTGTACATCTTGAATTAATTGTTGTTGTTGTGCTGCTACTTCAATTAAATGCAATGACTTCACTGCCATACAAAGACACATACATGCGTACATATATACATCACATGGCTATAATAACTGACATTAACGAGTCATATAACTAAATACTAAGCAAAGATTCAGTATACAATGATGACAGTAGTAGTAGCAGTAGTAGTAGTAGTAGTAGTAGTAGTAGTAGTTTTTTTTTTCCTATAGTACAATTATGTATTTAAGGATTGATGACTACAGTATAATTGGTGAGGGTGAGGACCTTGACCCGCCGTGAAGGACAGGACACGCCTCTTAACCACAACGTGCTCCTTCCTGGGTTAAGACCGTTAAGATCTCTCCATTCTCTCAAAATGGTGCGTAGAGTTTGCATCAATAGCGATAGCAGACGTAGAAGTAGCAGGTTTTTTTGTTACTGTTGTTGTTGTTGTTGTTCTTGATGCTACTGCTGTTGCTCCTGTTTCTACTGCTGCTGCTTTTGTTTCTTATTTGTTTGTTTTGTTTGTTATTGCTTATTTGTTTCTTTTTAACTGAGAGAAAATCACGTAACAAGAAAGAAAACTAATTGTGTGACGAACAGAGGTGGCTGGATACGGAAAAAAAAAGACACTAAGGAAGAAAACGATTTACGTAACATGTGAAAAATGTAAAGAATGACAATACAAACCCGGAATAGATAATCCAGGGAAAAAGGAAATTAGGAAGGGAAATGACGAAGTGATGAAAAGGAGACAGAGCTTAGGAAGGCAAAATCCTCGCAGGGAAGGAAGGAAAGAAGGAAGGAAGGAAGGAAGGAAGGAAGGAAGGAAGGAAGGAAAGCAAGATAGAAAAGGAAATATTAAAAGCTAAAACTGATGGAGGGAAGCAATGCAGAATTAAGCCAAATTGAAATAAAGGAAAGCTGGAAACAGAGAAGTGGTAAAAATACAGATAAATGGAAGGAGGAAATGGGAAGACAGGAGTGTGCACTATTAATTAGGTAAAGGTTACGCGTGATGTATGATGGCAGTGAGTAAAGAGAAGTCTGGTGCTGGTAAACTCTTGTAACAAAACGTGCAATGCAGGAATGTGTGCATATCAGAGCGAAAAATAATAAATATCTGTACATGTGATTAATGTTGCAGCTAGGTCATTGACTTGAAAGGAGAAAAGAATAAGTTTAAACATGCGGAGGAAGTTTTCTCTTATTTTGCAGCTTTCAACAATTTACGACTTAAAGTTTTAAAATGAACATTGATTCGTCAGGAATAAAAAAAAAAAAAAGTTCGCGTGTGAAGTAGAATTCAGGCGTAGCGAGCTGGTGAGTCTTAATTAGGTTATTTAGGGAAAAGAAATACAAAATGGACATAATACATCGCCTGATATGAGATTTTCACGCTTTTAGATATTTTGCTTTCCAGAGATTCCCTCCTGGGTTATCAAGCACGAAATGCTCTCTCGTTTTCCAGACTTTTTACTCCAGGTCTGTTCCAAGATTATACGAAACTGGTGCAACATTAAATACTTCCATGATTCGTAGCGGAATATAACACATTTATTTCCTTCTAATTTTACAGGAGGTGCGATGAATAATTCTAATGACATGTTCAAGTTTGAGGGGAGTTTCATGTCGCTTAATCATGTCTTACACTCTTTGTCACCGAACTCACTAGATTTAAAGAGTTATTTTCTTGATCTTTGTCCCTTTCCATATCCTGCGATCGGATCCTTCCCAATAATTAGACGAAGTTTCGATTCATATTTCCTTTAAAAAATAAACTCTCCTGCAAGATTTTTTTTTTTAAGGTCTTTTAGTGAACTTATCCTCATTGTATATTACCAAATGAAGTATTAGGAGAAGTTTGGGAGTCTATATGAATCTAAAAAACTGATTTTGTTTCAGCATCACACTGGAGGATCTACAGACTCCGCGGTGCTGGTACCACAGGAATCTCTCTCTCTCTCTCTCTCTCTCTCTCTCTCTCTCTCTCTCTCTCTCTCTCTCTCTCTCTCTCTCTCTCTCTCTCTCTCTCTCTCTCTCTCTCTCTCTCTCTCTCTGTTATGTCTTCAGAATATTAAAGCATATTCGGCTAACAAGCCTTTGGTCACAAATGGGTGTTGACCATCCAGCAATTATATAAATAAAAATAACAATTCCTCGCCGGTAAATATTATTCGAATAGTCCATAATTTTCATTTCAAACAAATGAAGAGCTAATCGCGTTGGAATTGGGCAATTGTCTTATTAACTTTTAAATATTGGAGAAACATTAAGTCCAAGTCTTCTGTGAAATTATTTTCGCGGATGAATTTTATTGAAAACCAAAGATAGATAAAGAACATGAACTCTTTGGAATATTTAACTGATCGCAGGAAAACCGTGAAAGTTAATTTAACATGATTATAAACCTTGTGTACATTTTTTGTTTACTGCAATGGAATACCTTCAACTTACTTAGGCTACAAACATATAGAATCTGGAATAATGAGATGTGCTGTCTTCAAAATACCTTCAGTACTCTTTCTTCACAGCAGCACTTCCTTGGTCTGTTTTGACAACCAAGGAAATCAATGCTTAAAAGTAACACACCGAGAAAATAATTTAAAACTCGGTCGCTAAACCTTACGAGTTATTTGTCAGCCAGTTCATTGGTTTCACGTTAACCTTTTTAGTTTCTCTCTCTTTCTCAGCAACTGCTCGTTCAGTGTGACGTTTATATCTGACATTTAGACTCATGTCTTCTAACATGATTAGAGACTATTAGTAGCGTCAGGCCAGTCATCATACATCGTGCTGAATGTTTCTATATTTTATTTCTGATTGAACGATGGATTCGTGCTTGGCGACACAGCTTTCTTGCAATTAATGCTGCATGCGTGTACATCTGACATTTCTTTTGCTGCGGAGTGCAAATCGATGGAGCCATTTCACCAGCAAGTACAGAGTATTTTCAGCGTAATTGGCTTTCATTTGTGTTCAGGTTCTTATCTCTATTCAGTCCACGCTTCTTTGGCTTCCTCCGCGACCTTCTTAAGACTCTTGCTCGAACAATGCTTGGCAATTTTCCTCCAAGTAAATAGGCTTTGTTTCCTTGCAAACTGAACCTACACATTCGCGCATGCGTTCCTCATACACACGCCAGTACATCCACATGGATATATGCCTATACATACATGTGCTACACACACACACACACACACACACACACACACACACACATTCATATTCCGCAGGGAAAACTCAAGTTTGTCAAGTTACATATCTACAACAATGAGCATCTGTACTTAAGGCGCATTCAGCACTTTACTACGCTAAGATGCCTGTGGCAAGAAGCGGCTTCCTCCTCCCATTAGAGATCACTAATACCCTCACAGCGCTACACAAAACACCGCCAACCGCAGTGTTCCCCTGAAGCTCCCGATCCCTTTAAAATCACGTCCCCTTTAATAGTCATTATGCACTGCTACTCATGTGTTCCACGAAGAAGTTATTGTTGTTCGTCTGCTCCTCTATAGTTTGTCGACCTAAGAGACCCTGCCACCAGCTTAGGCTTAATTGTAATTGTTATCATTTCGTGCTCCACTGAGGTCACTGTTAATTTTGTGACTCACTAACTGTTGATTACTCACAACTCTTCTAAAGATTCACTGGTTATTGTTATTCATTTATACTCTATTAAAACAAAGGTTCACAGCCTCTTCGCTCTGGTATCCAAAACTGGCATTGCATTAAGGCTTTCACCGGCATTCCCTTCGTTGAAGCAAAAAATCGCCATTTTTTTTCATACTTTATTGAGGCGACAAAAGCGTACTGCGTCACTGGAGAGCTTTTTAGTGTAATAATATTGACCTGGGAACCTCAATTATACTGTGCTATATATACGTGTGTGTGTGTGTGTGTGTGTGTGTGTATGTGTGATCCCTTTACACACACACACACACACACACAGCTAGCCCTCTCGCTCACCGCCAGCAGTCGCGTATCGTTTTAACGTCCTCCAACTTATGACAACAAATCAAGCGTAGGGTCTTCATGCAATTTAGCCTCCTCTCTCCTCTTTAAGCTCTCCATATGGCATGCGTTAAAGGAGACCCGCCGCCCCTCCTTTTCCCTAAAACGCCCACCCTCTAAAACTCTCCCTCTCACTCTCTCTCTCCCCCTCTATCTACGTACCCGACTTAAAAGAAAAGAAAATAAATAAATAAATAAATAAATAAATAAATAAATAAATAAATAAATAAATATATATATATATATATATATATATATATATATATATATATATATATATATATATATATATATATATATATATATAAAGTAATTGTTGGTGAGAAAAAAAATGAAGCAGGAAAGAAAGAGGTAAAAAATCACTGCTGTAGTGGAAAAGCAAAAAAATAAATAAATAAATAAATAATAATAATAATAGAATAACGTTCTAGAAGAGGCGAGCTAGATTTTGTGGTAAGATAAATACTTTGATGGTTTTCAGATCAAGGTTACTGACGCATTGTGGGCATTAACCTCTGTCCTCTTTCGCTTACCTTCCTCTCTACGGCTATACGTAATTAATTCCGCATGTCTTTACTGTTCCTTTGTGTGTGTGTGTGTGTGTGTGTGTGTGTGTGTGTGTGTGTGTGTGTGTGTGTGTGTGTGTGTGTGTGTGTGTGTGTGTGTCTTGCTAGGGTTAAGATGCATGTTATTGACAAAAGCCTCACTGACAAACACACACACACACACACACACACACACACACACACACACACACACACACACACACACACACACACAAGGTCAACGCCACCATTGGTCTCCGCCCTTCCTGTCCAGCTGTTTGGGAGAAGAATCCTATTTTTTCCTCCCCTTACACGTCCGCTTACTCTGTGTGTGTGTGTGTGTGTGTGTGTGTGTGTGTGTGTGTGTGTGTGTGTGTGTGTGTGTGTGTGTTTGTTAGGCCCGTCTGCTCGTCTCTTTGTCATTTGGTTTGTTTTCTCGTCTCTTGGAACCACAGTAATCCCTTTTAGCTTTGATGTTGCTACGTATATATTTTCCCGTACGTATTTCAATATTTCTGCGTCCTTCTTCCTGCCTGCCTTGATCCGTCCGTGTGTCCGTGCGTCTGTCTCTCTCACTGTTTTCGTGTCCGACTGTGGATAATTGATTTGACAGCCACCCCACACCTCCCTAACCAGCTCATGCGCTTCCTCTCTCTCTCTCTCTCTCTCTCTCTCTCTCTCTCTCTCTCTCTCTCTCTCTCTCTCTCTCTCTCTCTCTCTCTCTCTCTCTCTCTTTCCTATAACCCATCCTCTGTCTGGCCTTCCCTCTCGTTTCTCAGGCTAACACACACACACACACACACACACACACACACACACACACACACACACACACACACACACACACACACACACACACACACACACACACACACTCATCCTCCTCGATCAGTTAAGTGAAAGTAACATTACTTTCTTTTCATTCTTTTATTTTTTCTTTCTCTCTTCCTCTTGTTCTTGTTGTTCTTCATTTTTATATTTTCTCATTTCTTCTTAGTTTTTTTTATCTTTATTTTATTTCCTTTTCTTTTTCGTTTTCACATTTTTTTCCTTTTGTTATTTTATTCCTTCTACTGATTCTTCTTCTTTCTGCTCCTCTTCTATTTTTTTCTTTCCAATCACTCTTTTCTTCCTTCTTTCCCTCCTTTTTTTATCATCCCTTTTCTCCTCCTCCCCCTCCACATTCTCAGCTCCATCCTTTGACCAAGTCTCATTAATTTAACCTTCTCTGAATGACCTTGTACTTCCACCTTGCTACTAATGAATGTAGGGAGGAGGGGGAGAGGAAGGGCGACAAAGGGGAGACTAAGAGAAAGAGGAGGAAGAGGAGGAAGGGAAGAAGAGGCAGCAAGAGGAAGTAAGGCAAGAAAAGAGGGAGGTAGAGAAGCCATTAGTGGATGAATTAACACTACCGTTTCGAAAATGACGCAAATAATTAATTTTAGGATAGTGGAAAGTAATGTGTACCGTGAAAATGCTGCTGTGTTCTTTTCTCCCTCCCCCTCTCCCGTTCTCCTTTTCCGTACGTATTTCAGGATTCATTAATATTATTCACCGAGTTTTTTTCTTTCTTTCTTTTTTTTTTTTGCCCTACTTTTTTTTTTTTTTTTTTGTGTGTGTGTGTGTGTGTGTGTACTTAAGTGCTTCTTTGTTTTGTGTTTATTTGCGTGTGAATGAAAACAGAAATTTGGCCTGTTGTGTTTTGGTAAGTAACAATTTAGTGATGGTGGTGATGGTTGTTAAAGAAAATAATAATAATAATAATAATAATAATAATAATAATAATAATAATAATAATAATAATAATAATAATAATAATAATAATAATAATAATATAGGCGGTCTGAAATAAGACGAAAAATATATAGATAAGAAGAAGGACAAGAAGAAGAAGAAAGACAAAAAGAAGACAAAAATAAAGAAAATATAAGAACAAAAAAATATAAAATAAAAGGAAATAAAAGACAAAACATAACGAAAAAAAACATACAAGAATAAATAAAAAAAATAAAAAATAAATAAAAAATAGCAGAAACAAAGAAACAACTACTACTACAAGATAAAAAAAAATTAAAACAAAAGACAAACAAAAGAGAGGAAGGGGAAAAGTGACCGCACATTAACAGTCCGCCATCTTTACAGTAAATTTAGCAAACAATGAGAATACTTTTGTTATCCAAGATCTGCATCCTTAACCGGCGCCTTCCTCCATCCCTCACACACAGCTGTTGGACAGGATAGTAGGGGGAAGGGAGGAGTCAGTCTCTCTCTCTCTCTCTCTCTCTCTCTCTCTCTCTCTCTCTCTCTCTCTCTCTCTCTCTCTCTCTCTCTCTCTCTCTCTCTCTCTCTCTCTCTCTCTCTCTCTCTCTCTCTCTCTCTCTCTCTCTCTCTCTCTCTCTCTCTCTCTCCCTCGCTTTCTTTTACTTCTACATTTCTTTCTCCTCCTTCTCCTCCTCCTCCTCCTCCTCCTCCTCCTCCTCCTCCTCCTCCTCTTCTTCTTCCTTCTTCGAAATCATTTTCCATCATTTGTAAAAGCATGTTTTTTTCTTTCTTTACTCTTCCTTCCCTTTCAGCATCTTTATCCATTTCTCTTTTTATCGCTACTCCTCCATTCTTCCTTCTCCTCTTCCTCTTCTCTACACCTCCCCCTTCACTACACCATCTTTTTTATCCATTTTCCTTTTCTCCTTAAACTTCCATTTTTCCTCCTCTTTCTTCTCCTCTTCTCTACTCCTCCCCTTCACCATTAACCCTCCACTTCCTCTCCGTCCTTCTCCTCCTCCTTCTCCTCCTCCTCCTCCTCATCTTTCTCTCTCCCAAGACCTTTCCTCTACCCCACGCCATGTCCCTCCTCCTCCTCCTCCCAGCCGAGAAATAATTAATAGCTCAACATGGCAGTATTAAACACTTATGCCGCAGGTGGACACTCGTTGGCTCGCATCACAAAAGAAAATATCCACAGCTGATGAAATAATTTTGCAGGAAAAATAGTGAGGAGACAAAAAAAAAATACAATACCCAATAAAAAAGTGTGTGTGTGTGTGTGTGTGTGTGTGTGTGTGTGTGTGTGTGTGTGTGTTATAGTGGGCTGCAAATGGGCGTGAGTGTTCTGCTGCTGCTGCTTTTCCTCCTCCACCCAGGAAATGGATAAGAATGTGGAAGGGGGCAATGAAGAGGAGGAGGAGGAGGAGGAGGAGAAGGAGGAGGAGGAGGAGGAGGAGAGGCAGGTGGACGAGACAGAGGAGGAGGAAAAGCAAGCAAGAAAAATCGCAGAAGCAGAAAAAAAAAGGAGCGGTGATGAAGAAGAATTAGAGAAAAGACGACGAAAGAAAACACAGAGCAGGGAAGAAGAAGAAAGTAAAGAAGGAAAGAAAAGATAAATAGATAGGGAAGAGAGACACTGGGAGTCATGAGCACAGAATGGATAGATGATTCGATGGTTACTTATTTACTCGACTCGTCATTTTGTGTACTGGTCTTTGGGTGCTGTTGACATCTATAACCACGATATGACCACTGCTGCTCCACGATATGACCACTGCTGCTCCTCTCTTTGCTGTATCTCCCATGAAGAAGGAAGAGGAGGAAGAGGAGTGCTTTTATCGGAAAACTCAGGCTAATTAGACGAAACAGTAAGAAGAGAAGGTAAAAAGAAAATATTGGAACAGGGCCAGAGGTGGATAGGACAAGAGTGTTAAGCAGAGAGTCTCAGGATATTTCACGATTACACGATAATCAGGAAAGGTGGGCCAGAGAGAGAGAGAGAGAGAGAGAGAGAGAGAGAGAGAGAGAGAGAGAGAGAGAATCTAACAATTCTCTCTAACATTCTCTCTCTCTCTCTCTCTCTCTCTCTCTCTCTCTCTCTCTCTCTCTCTCTCTCTCTCTCTCTCTCTCTCTCTCTCTCTCTCTCTCATCAGGCCCTATGTGGCGTGAACTTGAGAAGAGAACTATCATCACGAGCACTGCCCATCACATCGGGATGATGAATGTTCGGGTAAAGTGAGAAACTGGAAATGTGGGTGTTGATGCCTGGTGGTGGTGGTGGTGGTGGTAGTGGCGGTGGTGGACGCAGTGGCGGTGGCGGTGGTGGTGATGGTGGTGGTGACGGTGGTGGTGTTGAAAGCTAAGATTGGAAGGGTTAAAGATTCAAGGTCAGTCTTACGTAAGCAAATATGTAAATAAATAAAATAAAATGATGTATATTCTCTCTCTCTCTCTCTCTCTCTCTCTCTCTCTCTCTCTCTCTCTCTCTCTCTCTCTCTCTCTCTCTCTTGTAAAAGTCATGATCAAATTCGTATAGTTATTCTTCTTTCGCTTGTTTTCATATTTTGTTATTCCGCTCAGTTTGTTCTCATCATCTTGTCGTCATCCTTATTTATCTTGTCTATATTCTCCTCTCATTTTCCTCCTTCACATTCTCTTTTCCCTTTTCTCTTCACCCTCTTGTTTTTTTTTTCTTTTTTACTGTTATTGTTCAAATTTGTGGTCTTTTTTCTCTCTTTTTTTCTGCCACGACTACTGTTTTGTTGTTTTAGGTGATGTTATTATTGTTGTTGTTTTTGTTGTTGTTGATGTTGTTGTTGTTTATCATCGCCATCATCATCAAAATCTTCGTCCCCTCCTCCCTCTTCTTCCTCCTCCTTTTCCCTCTTCTTCCTCCTCCTCTTCCCTCTTCTTCCTCCTCCTCTTCTCTCTTCTTCCTCCTCATCTTCCGTCTCCTTTCTCCTCCTCTTCCGTCTCCTTTCTCCTCCTCTTCCGTCTCCTTTCTCCTCCTCTTCCGTCTCCTTTCTCCTCCTCTTCCGTCTCCTTTCTCCTCCTCTTCTTCTTCTTCTTCTTCCCCTTCCCTACTCGTTCTCCTCCTCGTTTTTACTTCTCTTTGTATTTCCTCTTCTCCTTTTTCCTCCAACTTATCCTCCTCCTCCCATTCCCATCCTTTTCCTCTTTCATTTATATTCAGTCTTTTACCCTTTACTTTGCTTTCCCTATAGCCTTCTTCGCCTTTTACTTTTCTGTACAAATTAGCTAAATATGTAATAATCAGTACTTAGTATTCCCAAAACTGCCCTTGCTCTTTAAGGTTCTTGATCACGGAAATTTTTAAAAACAATACAGCTACTATTTTCGTTGGGGCGATTAAAATATTCTCTGGGATCCTCGCTGCTCTGTGTTTAATGGAAGGCAATGTCAAGGGCTCTACACCAATTTTCTTTCTGCGAGAATCAGAGAAAAAAAAATGAAACGGAATACGAAAAATAATGAAAAAAAATTGCAGCTTCGGTATTATTTTAGAGTAGAGAGAGAGAGAATTGATTGGACGGTTCATTAGTGTACAGGTATACGTAGGAAGGAAGAAAAGAAGTGAGTGAGTGGAGGAAAAGATGCGAAAAAAAAAGTTTACTTGATTCTATCTTTTATATTCTTCCTAAGTGAGAGAAAGAGCATATGAGAAAACTTACTCATCTCATCATTATATTCTCTCTCTCTCTCTCTCTCTCTCTCTCTCTCTCTCTCTCTCTCTCTCTCTCTCTCTCTCTCTCTCTCTCTCTCTCTCTCTCTCTCTCGTGCATCCTTCGATCGGCTGTCTACACCCTAACATTCTCTCCCCCTTCATCTTCCTCTGCCTGCAACAACTCCCTCTCTTGCTTCATTTATTTTGCACCCTTCCCTCCAGTGATCTTCCCTCCCTCCTCTCCCTCTTCCTTTCTCTCCGCTCCTCTTTCTTCCTTCAGTCTCTCCTCCTCTCTTCCTCCTCCTCCTCCAGTGTTTGTCTCTTCCCTTCCATTGATTGCTAAAAAACAAAAAAAAAGATGGCTGTTATGGTTACCTCCGCCAACATTTTCAGGATTCCAGGTTTTTCACAGAGTTAGTATTGGTATTGATGTTTTTCCCTTTCTCTCTCTCTCTCTCTCTCTCTCTCTCTCTCTCTCTCTCTCTCTCTCTCTCTCTCTCTCTCTCTCTCTCTCTCTCTCTCTAACACTATGGCTTTGAGTGAATATTTTTTTTGTTGGTGGTTCCTCATCATTTGAAGTTTGTTTTGCCGAGATTATTGCTTTTCTTCTCCCTTGTTTTGGTAACTGGAGGTGTACGTAATTTCTCTTGTGTAATATATTTTGATGATTAATTTACGTAATTGGTGAGATATCCTGTTTGTCTGGATGTTTGTGTGTGTGTGTGTGTGTGTGTGTGTGTGTGTGTGTGTGTGTGTGTGTGTGTGTGTGTGTGTGTGTGTGTGTGTGTGTGTGCGCTCTCTCTCTCTCTCTCTCTCTCTCTCTCTCTCTCTCTCTCTCTCTCTCTCTCTCTCTCTCTCTCTCTGCACCCCTTTCATTACATGCACTCTTGTCTTATCGAACGCTTCTATGACATTTGCCTCCCCTTCCTCCCGCGCCTCGCCGTGCATGCGGGGGAGGGAGAGAGAGCAGAGGGAGTGAGGCGGAGAGGGTGGAGTGACTAAGTTCCTTCCCGTGCATAGGGCGTGCTTTCAAGTTTGATGACTCGATCGATGCAAGATAACTCATGCATGCACAACCTTTACAACGGCAGAGAAAGAGTGAGAGGGAGCTTCTTGCGTATGTAGTGCATTCATCTTTTCTTTCTCCTGCTGGTTTTTTTTCTTGCTTCGTTTTCCTCTTCCTCCTCCTCTCCCTCATCATCATCATCTGCAGTAGTAGTTGTTGTTGTAGCAGCATTTTTTTGTTTCTGACATCCCTCCTTTCTCTCCCTCTTCATTACTCATTTTCAATTTAGCTTTTTCTTTTTTCCTATATTTTTTAATCATTTTTTTCTCTCCCCCTCCCGTTACATCTACCACGCCCTCATCTCTCTCTCTCTCTCTCTCTCTCTCTCTCTCTCTCTCTCTCTCTCTCTCTCTCTCTCTCTCTCTCTCTCTCTCTCTCTCTCTCCCATGTTACCGGCCGCCGTTGCTCCCGCGGTCATGTATGTTTGATGGGCCTCGTGTTCCTGTGATGCAAGCACCCCAGAGAGTCTCCGCCGCGTGGGTGGAAGCCTTGACTCACGTGGGACGCCAGTCAGTCTTAATACTCTCATTTATCTTAACCCTTTCCATAATGCAAAGGTGACTCAGATCTTTGTGTCTTGCAAAGGTTAGATTGTGCATTATTTTATACTTCCAAAGGGTTACATGCGTAGTTCCTCGTGCTCTTTTGATCACTTTACGGACCGGAGGAAGAAAATACCTCCTGTCTAAAGTGTTTTAGCACAATCAAAATTCTAGTTACTGCTCGGTAGCAACAAATTGACCGTCCGAATTGTAATTTTCGGAGCGTAAAAATAACAGACCCCTGAGCAGTATTACTTGTGCCGCCACTGACTGGCCGCCAGGAAACAGGAGATAAACGCAGCAACAACACAAATCCAGCTCCATCGTCCACAGCATTTTCCGGAAACCACTGGGTTTATAGCGCCTTTTAAAGCAACAATTTGACTCCTGAGTACCATAAAAACGTGCTATCTCGCGCCCCAGCCTTCCCAACTCCCTGGCCTCTGACGGCGAGGTTCTCTCTCCTGTTGGGAGTATCCAAGGGGCATGCCACGCCTGCTGAACTTCTGCGGGAGGATGTAAATAAACTGGTACACAGAGGGACGTGGACCTGTGTCTGCAGGGAACACTTTCCGGCCCACGCGCCAGGCCCCGGCAAACGCCTCCACCACCACGCCGCGAGGCACTGCATGGAATATATGACTCACAAGCCTCCTTCACTTGAATATAAAGGAGCCGCCACTTGTCCCTAAAAAGATGCATCAACACCAGTATTTTCACTTTAATTACTGAGTATCACTATTTCACTAGCCTTCTATGCGGTATTAAAAGACCCGTGGAGAGTTTTAGCGGTTACTTACGCTTCTTTAAATTATTTATCTCACCGGGAGGAGTAACATTTTCTTTCTCCGAGAGTCAAATAAGACGACTCGGAGTCCAGAGGGGATAGAGAGTGCGTGCTGTTGAATATTTTGTCTAGAAAAAGTAAATTGGACGTCGCAGGAGGTGGCCAGCCAGGCGTTGGCTGTGCCGCTGCAACATTCACGAGGATATCAAAGGCTCATTCCGCCATGCATGTACGACCTATCCCGCTTGCAGGTCGTCCGCCCCTCGATGCCAAGGTAGAGATGCAAAATTAATCAGTTCAGGGAAAATCGATCACGCTAACGGGTGTGGTGTTGGTGGTGCTGGTGGTGGTGGAGGTAGTGATGGTGCAGCTGTTGCTCTACCTGCCTCTTTACCTGTCTGCCTGTCTGCTTTATATGTGTGTGTGTGTGTGTGTGTGTGTGTGTGTGTGTGTGTGTTCGTGCTTGATTCAATATGTTCTCATTTTCGTTTCAATTGCACAATTAATTAAAACACTTTGATTATGTTTAACGTTCTTATACATGCAAAAGTATGTGATCATTTTCTTCAAACTAGTTAGACTGAAATTGAAACAGGCCAATTATCACTCTCATTTCCATATTTATCTAAGAAATATTTGCTGTAATATTATTCAATAACAATCTTATCTTTTATCATTACTACCATTTATTCCATTCATTCCTATTAGTTTCTTTCCCTTCACCCTTTATCTCGCCTTTTTCACTTTTTGATACTCTTCCTCTTCATTCCCACAACTTGCTCTCTTCCCTTCACTCACAGGTTCTCTCTCTCTCTCTCTCTCTCTCTCTCTCTCTCTCTCTCTCTCTCTCTCTCTCTCTCTCTCTCTCTCTCTCTCTGCCTTTACCTCTGCTTCCCTCTCTCTCTCTCTCTCTGCCTTTACCTCTGCTTCCCTTACTCTTTTCCCTCCCTTAATGTACCGCCTTTCTCAACCTGTCTACTATTGTCTCTTTCACTCGCTTCTGCCATCCATATTCTCTCTCTCTCTCTCTCTCTCTCTCTCTCTCTCTCTCTCTCTCTCTCTCTCTCTCTCTCTCTCTCTCTCTCTCTCTCTCTCTCGGTCCGTGTGTGTGTGTGTGTGTGTGTGTGTGTGTGTGTGTGTGTGTGTGTGTGTGTGTGTGTGTGTGTGTGTGTGTGTGTGTGTGTGTGTGTGTGTGTGTGTGTGTGTGTGTGTGTGTTGGTTTTATTACCACAACTTTCATGGCAATGTAAAATAAACGAACCGTCAATATATCCTAAAACACTCAGGACATTGACTTAAGTATTAATATGCTGTGTGTGTCTGTCTGGTGTGTGTGTGTGTGTGTGTGTGTGTGTGTGTGTGTGTGTGTGTGTGTGTGTGTGTGTGTGTGTGTGTGTGTGTGTGTGTGTGTGTGTGTGTGTGTGTGTGTGTGTGTGCGCGCGCGCGTGTACTCATTAAAATGCAATTTCGTGGCTCTGGATGAAAAAACACATACGTAGCAAAGGGAAAAAAGTGAACATTTATCCTTTTTCCCCGTCAGGCTGAAAATTAAATACAAAAATTCCGGCGCTAAAGGAATGTGATGACGGGAACATTTTTTTTTTTTTATGATACCGCAGCACAAAACATTTGCAAAAAGGGAACGGCCATACAGATCAATGCATATTACATCATCTCTTCCTACCCTGCCATGATGTATGCAAATGTCTCATGCCACGTAATAAGCATAAACATTCCCATTATTGCTCGTCGCCCCATAAAGTGCCGAGAAATTCTTACTCCATAAAAAGGTCAGAAGTCAGGGGTCAATACAGCAGTTCTGGTCAGGTTTCTCGTCCCCTCTCCCCTGTGCGTGGCGCGTGGGCTCATGAAAAAGAGACGGGTTACGTGCAAGGCATGGCAACACAAAGCACTCTGCCTCCTATGATAACCCGGGACCAGACACGCCGAACAAATATTTGCCACTTACACTCGCCAAATTGCAGCTTCATCACGAATTCAATATCGACTCAGACAATGGCAACCTCTCGTGCAGGCAATTTGAGCGGCGCGTCAAGATGACACATGCCCCGCCGCTCACCTTTATGGGGAGATACATTACCTGCGTACAGGAGCAACGAGTTAGTGTGAGAATCCCCTTGATACCTACTTGTTCTTGTGTGTGTGTGTGTGTGTGTGTGTGTGTGTGTGTGTGTGTGTGTGTCTTAAAAACACCGGGGGATACACATAATGTCTAACATCTGTGGTATTTTTATAACAAAGGAATTAAATAACTATAAAGGACAGAACGAGAACACTTATTCAAATGAAAAGGCAACGCAATGCATTATTACTCTTCCATTTCAGAGTGTTAGCCTCAATGCGTGTTTGTGTCAGTCAGGACGCCGCTGAAGTGTGGACGCGTCAGGGGTTATTGTAAGGATCGTGTTTGCTTTCATCATCACACTTCGTCCACCTACAGACTTTCATCTCTCTCTCTCTCTCTCTCTCTCTCTCTCTCTCTCTCTCTCTCTCTCTCTCTCTCTCTCTCTCTCTGAGTGTGTGTGTGTGTTTGCGTAATATATATATATATATATATATATATATATATATATATATATATATATATATATATATATATATATATATATATATATATATATATACTCGTATATAGTGCCTGCTTGCTCATCCTGGTTGTTCCTCCTCTGATCCTTGCTGCCCCTTCTCTCCCCCATCCACTGGAGATCAATAAGCGGCAGTGATTCATGCATGCCTGACATATTGACGCAACGAAAAGGCAGCAAAAGAGACACATTATACATTTCCCTCCACCAGAGTTCCAAATCCACTTCAAACGCCAAGTAAGAAAATCTATAACTTTGAACCACACGAAGCACTCTTTTTTTTTTTTTTTCGTACTTCGGCCACCTCTGTTCACGTCAATAGCATGGGCGCGGAATAGTACTGAGAGGAGACGCTCCTTGAATATTTGATTTCCACCTCTACTCGTGTTGGCCGCTGCCTCCATTCGTCTATTTGTGATCGCTTGTTCATTATTTTAGCGTGTTTTCTTCACTTTTCTGCGAACGTTTTACATCAACTAATTAAAATAAGCATTTTTTTCACGGAATATAAAGGTAACTCATTAACGAAACCCTAATAGGGAACAGGAGAAGGCTGCATTTTTTTCTCCAGCAAATTTCGCAGCAAGTACATAAATTACTAATTCTCTCGGAAGTTGTACGAACCCCCTCGAGCCGACAGGAACTAAAACAGGCACACAATTATTTAAGAAAGATCACAGGGAGTAGGAATAGGTGAGAGAGAGAGAGAGAGAGAGAGAGAGAGAGAGAGAGAGAGAGAGAGAGAGAGAGAGAGAGAGAGAGAGAAAGAGGAAAAAGGAGATATTTCCAGGACAAATTTCGCACCAGTTACATTAATACCACGAAACTTGACGCCCTCAAGAGACACTCGGCGATTAACAAACTTAACGAAACTCTCTTAAGTGGCTGAGGGGAGGAATCAGACAGACAGACGGACCCAGACACATGCGAGACAGACATATACACACACACACAAACACACACAGATGGACTAGGATAGACAGACAGATGAGAACTAGACATGTACAGGCAGACAGACACACAGGCATACAGACAGACAGACAGGTACCTTCCCAGCAAGTTAGATCGCTGCACATTCACCCAAAGACTGGCATAAACTCGCCGCGGCTTCCTGTCCTCCAATATTCGTGTTGCCAGCATCCAACGGGCCGTAATTACACGCCCCAGAGACACATGTAGTGAGCCCCGCGAGTCATGGCAGATTACTATTCACAAGGGCAACGGGGTGACGCTGGCGGAGGTGGTGGTGGTGCGATATGGGGGGGGGGGGAGAGAGAGAGAGAGAGAGAGAGAGAGAGAGAGAGAGAGAGAGAGAGAGAGAGAGAGAGAGAGAGAGAGAGAGAGAGAGAGAGAGAGAGAGAGAGAGAGAGAGAGAGAGAGAGAGAATCTAATAAAATACATAGAGGCAAAAAATAAATAATTATAAATGTTACTTTAAGAGAAGGATTCCCAACCTGGCGTACATGTGCCCCCAGTGGTATATTTGCACTTTTCAAGGGGTACACTGGGTCTAAGAGAATAACCACCACTGTGCAATACATGGTTTTGTAATCTGCGGTCTGTTTTTTTTTTTTCTCATTTTTGTAACCAAAACTTTCATCTAAATTACATCAAGAGTAGTGTGAATACTATTTGGTTTTCACTATTAATGAACTAACCGTGGCCGCAACTTTTTTTTTTCTCTCATTTTTGTAACCAAAACTTTCATCTAAATTACATCAAGAGTAGTGTGAATACTATTTGGTTTTCACTATTAATGAACTAACCGTGGCCGCAACCTATGTTGGGCCTGAAAGGATCAGGTACGAGACGTAATGATCATTATGGATAATTAAAAAAAAAATGTGATGGATCAAGATATTTTGTAAATTACTTAAGTTTATTTATTGATGTTGTCACCTTTAACATTCCTATGCAGTCTACAAATACCAATTTCATAATAAAATAATGCCAAAATATTACCATAATACTTTTTTTATTATTAATTTATTTATGAGTACATATGAACCTATAGAAATGTTCAAGAGATACAGATGAACAAAAAGGTTGGGAACCCCTGTTTTAGAATTTTTTTTTTTATCAGTCAAGAGTAGAATCAGGACTCGCCATCCTTCATGCCGCAGTCCCCGTTCACACATAAAGGAATGCATTCAGTAAGTAGCACGGGAAATTTTTGCCTCCCATCACGGCAAGGTTAGAAATTCTGTCCACTTAAATTGTACTTATTTTCACTCTCTCGTTGCAAAACTTGTAAACAGTCTATTATTATTTCTAGTAGTAGTAGTAGTAGTAGTAGTAGTAGTAGTAGTAGTAGTAGTAGTAGTAGTAGTGGTAGTAGTCGCAGTAGTAGTAGCAGTGGTAGTAGTCGCAGTAGTAGTAGTAGTAGTAGTAGTAGTAGTAGTAGTAGTAGTAGTAGCAGCAGCAGTGGTAGTAGTAGTAGTAGTAGTAGCAGCAGTGGTAGTAGTAATAGTATCATCATTATTACACACACACACACACACACACACACACACACAGTGACGTCAGCGCAGTGTTAGCAGTAATCATGAGATTAACCACCAAAAGTGGATCACGCGCGATTCCAACGAATTTGGTTTTCATGGGAGTTTTGTAAAGGTCAGATTAAGATAAAAGTATCAACATCAAAGTGAAATATTCAACCTTCAACCTTTTTTTCTTCCTTCTTTTATATTCTATTTCTTATCGCGCAACTTGCAAATACCATCGCGAATATTCCGTCCCTGCCGTGTAATCAACCTTGCCTTAGCTAGAGTACGCACGAGCCGCAAGTTTTGACTGAGAGATAAAAAAAAAAAAAAAAGATGACGAGATAAAAGAGCATACAAGAAAAGAATCATAATTACATCTCATCGACTAGCTTCCTCTCTGGCCTTAATGTTATGGCTGTTTCACACACACACACACACACACACACACACACACACACACACACGAGAGAGAGAGAGAGAGAGAGAGAGAGAGAGAGAGAGAGAGAGAGAGAGAGAGAGAGAGAGAGAGAGAGAGAGAGAGAGAGAGAGAGAGAGAGAGAGAGAGATCACACACCATCACAAAGAGAGAGAGAGAGAGAGAGAGAGAGAGAGAGAGAGAGAGAGAGAGAGAGAGAGAGAGAGAGAGAGAGAGAGAGAGAGAGAGAGAGAGAGAGAGAGAGAGAGAGAGAGAGAGAGAGAGAGAGAGAGAGAGAGAGAGAGAGAGAGAGAGAGAGAGAGAGAGAATCACACACCATCACAAACAAAATAACACACACCAACATAAACAAAATAACCCTACAAGTATCAAAAACTCTTCCACTGAAAACTTACCACCGCTTTTGTCATTATCAATACGCAGAGGTTTTTATTTTTTCCCCTCTCCAAACGGCGTCCCAGCAAATGCCAGTTCCCAGGGCTACGAAATACCTACATCTAAAAATAAGCAGCGACGCATGTGTACCTACGTCCGAGGAATGTGGTCCATTCATCACCCACAGCGAAGGTGTCAGAACTAGCGGGTGGCGGAGTGTCGGGGGTGAAGACAGAAGGAGAGAGAGAGAGAGAGAGAGAGAGAGAGAGAGAGAGAGAGAGAGAGAGAGAGAGAGAGAGAGAGAGAGAGAGAGAGAGAGAGAGAGAGAGAGAGAGAGAGAGAGAGAGTGGTAAGCAGTGGAGGATGTAAGAGAAAAAAGGAGAGGCTGAGAAAAGACGGTGTTAGTCAGAGGAGTAAGAGCAGGAGGAGGAGAAATCGGAGGAGGAGAGCAACGATGAAGACGAAGATGATTTATTGATTGATTAATTGGAAAATAATTGGCCAAGCAACCACAAGATCATATCGCTTCTGGTGGAAGAAGAGAAAAGTGGCAAGGGGCAGAGGGGGGATGTAGGAGCACAAGAGTAGGGAATAGGGAGAGAAAAGAAGGAAGAGAAATAGGAAATGAAAGCAATGAAGAAGAGATGAAGAGAAAGGAGACGAATGAAAAGGAGAAGATAAACAAAAGTGAACACAGAGAAGAAATAACGAAGTGGGAATGAAAGAGACGAGAATGAGTGAGGAAAACTCATGCGAGCAGAGAAGAGGAAAGATTGAGGGAATGAAGGAGGGATGAAGGAAACATGAGAAGGGAAGGGTGTTATAGAAGAAAGTTTCCGTATTGGAGGAGAAGAAAGGCGGCGGGCAACAAGAATGCAAGGAAATTAGGAACAGGAGAGGAGTTGGATAAGAAGGATTAAAAAAAAATGAAGTGTAGGAAGGGGAAGGGTAGCATAGAGGAAGGAAAGAGGAGAGAGGGAGTAAGGCGGACGAGTGACAGGAAGCAGAAGAAAGTGGATAAAATGAAGGAGAAATGAGGAAATGTGGTGTGGAAGAGACTAAGGAGGAGTGGAAAACTAAGTGGAAGTCTGAAGTGGAGGAAAGGGGAATGGGAGGAAAGGCTTAGATTTGGGGAAGGGAATGGTGAAAGGACTGATGGGAAGAGGGAGGGAGGGAGGCAGTGTGGGGTTCGACATACCTGGCGTGCCACACTGTCACTCTGCAACACTCGAGGCTCCCAGAATTAACACTGATTAAGGTCTTGGTGCCGGCACGCTGGCAGGGCACCGCTGCCGCCTAGACTCAACACATTTCTGACACATGTACTCTCCCCACTTCATCACTAACACCACCACCACCACCTCACCTCTTTATCCCCACCCCCTCTCTCTCTCTCTCTCTCTCTCTCTCTCTCTCTCTCTCTCTCTCTCTCTCTCTCTCTCTCTCTCTCTCTCTCTCTCTCTCTCTCTCTCTCTGTGTGTGTGTGTGTGTGTGTGTGTGTGTGTGTGTTGGCCTTACATTTCAAAACACAAATGCTAATTTTGAAGCACCTTTCCCGCATAAAGAACAGGTCAAGGTTAATACTGTGTGGATTTAGGGCAGATCTTGTTCATTAATCAAATCCGGCGGTAAACATGGCGCAAGCATTTCACTGTTCAGAAGTTAATCAGGTGGTCTTAGTGGCAGGAATTCGTGTTGCACTGACGACACCAAGACTTGTGGCAACACACCAACAATAAACACACGCCCTGTATAATTACATTATATATATATATATATATATATATATATATATATATATATATATATATATATATATATATATATATATATATATATATATATATATATATATATATATATATAACATGAGCTGCCTTCCAGCTGAGCAAAATTCGTAATACAACCATCTCCCCACACTGAAGTCTTCGCTCTCACCACGCAACACATTCTCACCATATTCTCTGCCAACCATAAAAGTTTGGTCCAGTATTGTCAATTCGAGCTTCGGGAGAGACAGATCAAAGACCCGAGGGCTCGGCGTTATTACTACTCCGCTCCTGAAAACGTAGCGCCTCCGCGCTCTCTCTCTCTCTCTCTCTCTCTCTCTCTCTCTCTCTCTCTCTCTCTCTCTCTCTCTCTCTCTCTCCCTGCTGAGGCGAGGACGAGGGACGCGAAGCAGATAGGGAGACGCATCACGCTCAAGATTCGTTGTCAAGATCACAATTTCCTCGCAGATGGACTTGTAATAAGACCAAAAACTCTGGAGCGCAGTGTCGTCTGTGACAATCACCAGAGTTGTGGAAGATGCGTCCTCTCGCCGGGCAGGCGCTCACACAACAATCTTCTCTCTAAGAAGCGGTTTTAGGTGTCCTGCTGCAGCAGATATCCAACAGTAACTCTCCACCAACAAGGTCTTGATTAATCAAGGACTGAGGTGGCGGGGCAAGTGCCTGACTAACTCGCAGCATACCGACCATTCCCTTCCTGACACCCCGAGAGGAGGATCTGTGAGCGCCGCCGCCCTGCTGTTGGCACAGTAGGGAAGGAGGGAAAGGGAAGGGAGATAGGGAGAGAGGGAGTGAGGGAGAGAAAGGGGGAGGAAGCAAGGGAGGATGGGAAGCAGAGAAAGAGGGAGTGATGGAGGGAGATGGAGGTTTTACGTGTCACGAGGCTTCCAGGAGGGTTTAATCTTGTAGTGTCGTCGTGCACAAAAGATTAATATTTCAAGAATGTCTGTATCCGTCAAAGGAATTCCCTCTTTCAAAAAGGCTTAAAAGATTTTGCATTAATCCCTAAAATATTTTCCTAAGGTTGGGTTCGTCGCAACACTGTGTGCCAGATAAGGATAAGGGAGGACATAAAACCTTTTCTGATGGCGTGGCTGGCGGGGCGGCGGTGAGGCCCGAGAATGCACAAGTCCCGCATTGACATCTGCACGCCGGAGGCACAAGAGGGAAACTTGACTCACTCATAATTCAAATTTAAACATCTTCATGGAGTCCAGAATAATATCTGGACCTTTATCACGTATCTCTGAAGCAAGAGAGAGAGACAATTACTGAATGTATCAAGGAAAAATAATAGAAGAGGAAGAGGGAATGTATTAGATAACGCACATGAAAGAGGAATATATCCTCATTAAAAGACACGATCAATTACCAAGCGGCCCACACAGAGAAGGAAAGAAACACAGAGAAGAGAAATATAAAAAGTCACGTGGTCATTATAAACTTTTACGGTGCTCTTCGACTTATATGATTAATGTCTCACCAAAAGTTATTAAATTTGTGGTGGTAAAATGGATTTTTAATTAAATTTTCCTATCTTACTATTTTTATACGATAACTGGAAGGAGAAATTGATGACTGCGAAGAAGCCTGGAGCCTCTTAAGATTATTATTAAAACTAGACTGCAACGCTAACTTACGAACAAAACAAAATTATATTTTAAGATCTAAAATTGAGCGAAGCAACAAACGAGTCTAAAAATG
Source organism: Scylla paramamosain (assembly GCF_035594125.1). NCBI lineage: Eukaryota > Metazoa > Arthropoda > Malacostraca > Decapoda > Portunidae > Scylla > Scylla paramamosain. The sequence continues at coordinate 18,425,430 of NC_087156.1, forward strand.
TCTCCAAGAAGTTTCCTTTGAGCGCCACGTTACCTTGGAGGCGTGACAACAATGCTATCCCGCCACAGCCCCTCTGCCTCCGCGTCCAGCCCCACCCCGTCGCTTCATCCTTAGCCTGGTGCTCCTCGCCCCTGCTGACATGGTGGTCTTTGTTGAGTTCCATGCTTACGCCAACCCTCGTCTGCCATTACCACGCCTCCTCACCTCCTGCCCGGCGTGGAGGAGCGGCAGTGTTGCTGCAAATGTTTTTACCCTTGCCGCTCATCCTCCGCGTCACGTCTTTATCTCGCCATTTTTCTTAGAAAAATTTTAGTGGTCTTTACAGTTTTACAAGGCTGTGCCTCAGGCCAGTGTCTCATTAAGCTACCTCCGCGACACGTGTTTGAAGTTATTTATAAACATCAAGCTTTTCACGACAAGATAAAGTGTACGTCAAGGAAAAACGAGGATTCTTTCCCGTAACCCGGCGGCCCTCGGGAAGGCAAGGAGAGGACGCCTAATCGCCTTGCGCTCTTGAGACTCGGGACGAAACTAGAGATGCAGGTTCTGCGCCATTCAAAAGCGGACTCTTGGCAGCGTTTCCATTATGGTCGTGCTTTCACAGTGTTATTCCTCGGTGGCTTCTGGAGATGGAAGAAACAATCTCGATTTATAGGAGTGTGTGCTTAGCCATATTCCAAGTGATCGGGAACGGAGACTTGTGTCACGGTCCAACACTGGAGCTTGCCATTTTACCTGCATGGCGAGGTGCTTGCCACAATTCTTATCGTACTCTACAGCACATGCCTCTTGACTGTTGTGTGAATTTCCATCAGCACCTTCCCTCCATCATAATCTACAATTTTCATCACCCACGACGTTCACTGTCTCCTGGCCGTGTCACTGCCTTGCCTGCTCCCTTTTCGCTTCAGCCTCCTTCCTTCCCACAAAGCCTCCTTCCTCACCCCACAGACTAGTGCCCTACCACGAACTTTAAGATTCATAGACCACTCACAGCTGTCAACAGTTCCTTATGTGAACCGACAAAGCATAAAACGAGTTTAAGGAAAATCCAGAGCCGGTAGAGTTGGATCGGAGTCTTATTTTTATACGCCGCCAGACAGCAGGAGACGCGTCCCTCCGAAGCTGAGACGCGTCAGTATTTTCTGCACCGTCGTCGTTTTTCCTCCACACACAAGCTGGCGGCCTGAGACGTGGAATACAATGAAAAATGTGCCGCTCTGAACATATCCACATACAAAAGGTGGAAGAAAATATTGAATCTGTAATGTAGAATGAACGTGCCTAGTCCCAATACTCCCCAATTTCCCCAAGGGTCTGAGTCATCGGGGTGAGAGGGAGAGGGAGAGGAAGGAAGGCATCACGCAGGTCGTTGCATAAGCCTCACCCAGTCCCCGGGGCAGCGTCTCGGCCAGCCATCAAGTATTGCTCAAGCGCGTCGTGTCCCGTCCAGTGTCACAGCTCCGGTAAGTGTCATTGCTCGCCGCTCGCTTGTTACACACGAGTCATGTCTCTGTCGCAAGTTTTTTTTTTTTTTTTTTTTTTCCGTCGAATCGCGCGTTTCTCCTGCAGCGTCAAGAATAACCTTTGTGTGCTTCACCACGGTCAGGAGGGAAAGCGTGCCTTCACACCGCCTCACCCTTGGTCATTTCAACATCACGGAACAATACAGACTTTTGACCAGCTCGGCCTTTTTTATATAAAGAAAATCTTGTTATACTTAAGGAAAACTACATTTTTTTTTCAATTAATCCAAGTGAAGGTTATAAATGTGAAAAATAAAATGTGATTCAAGTGTACATTTATTTCAAACTTCAAGGATTTTACTCACAAAACACCGGACGCTTTACCTCCTAATCTGTATTTCAATATATTAAACAGTGTATTTTTTTTCAAAGCTACGATTATATACGAACACAAAACTACAAGACATCAAATCTTGCCAATATCAACAAACGGAAAAAGGCAGAAACTGAAAAACGAAAGTGAACGAGACACTGATTCCAGCTCATACTTCAAGGAGACACGGAGGCGGAGGACGCGGAGGCGGAGGAGACGGAGATACGAAAGGCGGCAGGAGGCTTGGGGTCTTGCAAGGGGTGGCCAGCTTCATTGTTTATCCCGGCGGAGAGGGACAGACCTATTAGCTGACTGACAGATGAGGCTCGCTGGACTGAAGCTTCACTCTAGTCTCGCTCAAGTTTCGGAAATGAAGCCGTCAGGCCGCGTGATTGTTGCAGCCTGTGTGTGTGTGTGTGTGTGTGTGTGTGTGTGTGTGTGTGTGTGTGTGTGTGTGTTCGTGCAATTTTCTTTTTGTCTGTAACACTAATTTCTTTATATGATTATGGGTATTTTTTTCTTCTTTTCGTGTATTACTTAATCTGTGTGTATGAGCGCATGGAATTCCCACGTAATCATCACGTCAGAGCATTTCTTCACCCTGAGCTCCCTTCTTCTCTTGCCTCCCTCCCTCTTGCCGCCCTGTGCCCTCAATTCTCTCAATTTCTCCATCTTAACAAAAAAAAGTTGTGTTGCCAAGACATTCCGATATCTGAGAGCATAAAGGAATCTTACATCACAATCAACTAACATTACTAGTCACTAACTAAAAAGAAAAAATAATAGATTTCTCAACTTTAAACTACTCAGAACCGTTTTTCTATGTCACTTTTCCATCAATCTCTCTTGTCTCGTTTCCTGATCCCATCACTGTGTGTCTGGTTCAGTCTGCTTCCTTCGTCTTACATTCCTGAGTTGCTATTCTGTGAACCCAACTGTCCATGTAATGTTGATTTTCCGCGAAACTCGACCTTCCCACGTCCAGAACATCTTCACCTTTAGTTTATTCTCTGGTCATAACATTTCCTCCTTGTTGTTCTTGCTTTTTACCGTTAGCAATATTATTTTCATCCCTCTCTGAATAGTCATGTGTTTGCGTTGTGGAGTTTTCGTGAAGGTCCAAAATGGCAATCCTAAAGTTGGGACGGTAGAGTACATTGATTATTTACTCTTGTTTTCAGATGAGTAGGATATCTAACTCTCCTGTTGACTTTTCCGCCAGAAAGTACCTAAACTTTTATGGGTCTTTCTATTATTCGTAAAGGATGGAGTTTCCCTCAGGTGATGTGCTCTCCAAGGATACGAGTTTAGTTAGGTGTAGTGTTTTAACGGTAGATATAGTAATGTGCAAAAAAGACAAGTTATAAAATTGTAAATATAAAGAAAAATGTCACTGGTCAGAAAAAAAATATGACATGGAAAACAGTCATTATTCAAATTAGTTATCCCATAAATTTCACAGTCGCACAGTTGACAATGGTGGGAACTGTTACGCAAGACAAAACACACACACACACACACACACACACACACACACACACACACACACACACACACACACACACACACACTGCTGCAGCGCACGTACATATAATACAACACTGATTGCAGGATGAAATATGTGTGTACAGGTGAGCATTTGGATGTCGTGGGTTTTTTTTTATTTTTTATATGGATTGGATATCTCATTTATGTTATTACTGTTACCTGTTTTGGTCGTGGTGGTAGTGGTGGTGGTGGTGTCATCATTTGACATTGTTCTTTCCATGTTTCTCAAGAAAACCACCTGTTTTATGTAATATTTTCCTAATACACACACACACACACACACACACACACACACACACACACACACACACACACACACACACACACACACACACTAAGCGAAGGACACACTCATCTTGCCAATCTTTCCACATCCTCCCCGCCACACTGCACACCTCCCTCTCCCATCCACATTCATTCCACTCCACTCCACTTGCACAGCCTTCCCTTCCAGCCACACTCCGCCACACACTTCATTCACACCGCTTCCCCTCCTCCACTCCCACTATTCACCCTCCAACCACACGTAACACTCCATGTACAGTCGCTCCAAAAAGTGACGTCGCCTAGTCTATTTAATTTAATGTTTATGATATGAAAATGAATTGATATAATAAAGCTAAGGAAGCTAAGGAAAGACCAAGAAGAACTGGGTTGTGATATGTGGAGGTAGTCGTCTGTTTGAGAATATCTTTTTTTTTGTGTGTGTGTGTGTGTGTGTAAAAGAAGCTCTGGTTAATTATAACAAACCTGAGAATAAAAAGCTCAATATAAGTTCCTTTCCTTCACGATGAAAAATTGAAAGCAAGTCAAAAATTACATTGCGAATTGCCTTGAGAGCGTCTTTGATCCGAAACATTTTTTTTACAAGACATCACTTCTTACAACAACTGTACACACTTCGCAACTAAACTTTTTTAACCTTCCCTCATCTCCCACCTGTCTTGACTCGCAACAGATCACAAATCTTGCACGTCTTCCACGATCTACTGCCACACATACCACCCACTCCTCCTCACTAGTCATTACCACACACAACTTCTCTCTTCTCACCTCCGATACCCACTCACATAGCTATGTCTTACTCACGTCTGCATCGCTTCAATAAAGGCATCTCAGCGCAGTGACAGACTAGCAGGAAAGACAAGAACCCTCTCCCAACCACCAGTCTTTCAGTTGTAATACGAGGTTAAAGGCTCAAATTCAGTACATTATTAACTTCTGGTATCGAGAGAGCGTGAGATTCTACATGTCTGACACAGCTGCTGCCGCCCACACCGCTCCTACCCAATCAGTTATTCGAAGGACAAGAGAAAAAAAGAAAGTAATTGTATTTTATCTTTTCAGACTTTGGTATCAGTAAAGAAAACTTAATTTGATCTTATTTTTAAAATGTGTATGTGTGTGTGTGTGTGTGTGTGTGTGTGTGTGTGTGTGTGTGTGTGTGTGTGTGTGTGTGTGTGTGTGTTTGTATTAGAATGTCAAATTAAAATTTCTCGTCTAATTTTTTTCATCAAGACACGAATGACTGCTGTCCTCAGGTGTGAAATAGCACAAGCAAACACACAGCAAAAATTCCTTCATACACACACACACACACACACACACACACACACACACACACACACACACACACACACACACACACACACACACACACACACACACACATACACACATACACACATACACACACACACACACACACACACACACACACACACACACACACACACACACACACACACACATATATATATATATATATATATATATATATATATATATATATATATATATATATATATATATATATATATATATATATATATATATATATATATATATATATATATATATATTTATTTATTTATATATATATATTTATTATATATATATATTTATTATATATATATATATATATATATATATATATATATATATATATATATATATATATATATATATATATATATATATATATATAACGCACAGCGGTCTTCACAGCCCATACACAGCCTGGGCGGCCATACGCTGACGACTAACAGACAGGTGGAGTGACAGCGTTGTCAGGCCAGGCTCGACGTCCCTTCCACTGCCTGTTTTATGCCTGGCCACCACCCGCGTCACCGCTCCCGTTACCTCCGTCGCCGCCGCCGTCGGGAAGGGCACGGGAATTACAGTACACAAAACAAAACCGTTAAAAATAAATAAACAGAGAAAACAAATTTGAGAAAGAGAGAGAGAGAGAGAGAGAGAGAGAGAGAGAGAGAGAGAGAGAGAGAGAGAGAGAGAGAGAGAGAGAGAGAGAGAGAGAGAGAGCAATGCAACTAAAGAAAGATATCAGTGGAATGGCGAACGATAAATCCATTAATTCAAGCAGCAAAGCACAATGGCCATGCGCTTTCACTCGCCCACGCAAACACACCCACCCACCTACCCACCCACACACACACACACACACACACACACACACACACACAGACAATATGTACATGAAAATACGATCACGACATGCACATAAAGTTACACACACCTACACTCATCCACCCACCCACCCACAAATACACACACACACACAGACACACACACACACACACACACACACACACACACAAGCTACATACAGCAGGCAGTCAAGGAGGTGAAGTGAGGGAAAAAGCGAGGTGGCGGAGGGCAACCAACAGCATTCCACTCATTCTCAAAGGCGTCTGTGTTGTGTCTGTCGTGTCCGGGGTGGAAGGGAGACAGGGCGGGATGGGGAAGGAGAGGGGGTAGTTGTCACCTCCCTGCCCCTCCGCCCTTCCGTCTACCGCCAACCCTGTGACTCTTTGCCTCAAATTCCTGCACCTCGAGACTGACCATTCGTTACCTTTGAGAGAGAGAGAGAGAGAGAGAGAGAGAGAGAGAGAGAGAGAGAGAGAGAGAGAGAGAATCAAGCTTTTTCCATCTTTAAATTTGGTGTACAGACTTTAAATATATTTCAGGATCTTAAAACAACTAGTTTATTGTAAAGAAAAATTGATACATGAAATAAAATGAGAAATAAGCCTTTTTTTAATACACAAAAGACTCAACTAAGCACTTCCAATCAGTAAAAGAAATCAAATGAAGATGTTAGTATTAGAAGACCCAAATCTCTTAATTGGGCGGAATCTTTGCTCCCCAAGATTCGGTGTGGGAATGTGGCAGTGTGTGTGGCACCTCTGGTCATCCCGGAAAAGAGAGAGAGGCTCATTACACACATACACCCACTCTCTCTCTCTCTCTCTCTCTCTCTCTCTCTCTCTCTCTCTCTCTCTCTCTCTCTCTCTACAAGACATGAGTAAATGAAATGTTATCGACGTTTGTGGGTGGGTGTGTTTGTTTGGGAGGGAGCATGTTTACTTTTTTGTGATATTTTTCTTAGCATGAAAAATCGTCCCATCTGTAAGAAATCACAATATTCTTGACAACCCATCAGCAGAAGAGTAATCACAGCTTCATAGTGTGAATTTTAGAGCAAGCAAGAACCACATTCCACACATATGGTACAGACACTCACATTGCGAAATTCTACCACAATTAAATTTCTCTCTCTCTCTCTCTCTCTCTCTCTCTCTCTCTCTCTCTCTCTCTCTCTCTCTCTCTCTCTCTCTCTCTCTCTCTCTCTCAATACGCCAAGTCCAGCTGTGAATACCCATTAAACGCACTCTCTACAGCCTTTGGAAAATCACTGGATTCATAGCGAGGGAAAACCAGCTTTAGTCCTTCATACCCAAGACTCATTCTCATGCTTGGCCTGCCCTTGGGGACGCTCTCCATCACTCGCCGAGGAGGCTTTGGGATGAAATAATGCTATAATATTGAGCACTGCACCGCCGACCATCTTATATTTGCTCTGTGATTTACGTCAGACGAGAGAAAAATGCCGAGGAGTGATAGTACCTGTAACCGGCTCGTAATGATTGTGTTTCTCGTCCATTGTGCACGTAAAGGAACGGACGGTGGAGAATTCACATCATTACCTCTTTTGTCTATGAGTTTACTGCACTGTTTCCATCGTTTCCCTCTTGTTTATGCTTCAGTCCATAGAAGAGGAGCTAGAGACGCTACTTCTACTACTACTCTCCCTCCTCATATCCCTCCAGTCCTTCTCCTCCTCCCACTTCTCCTCCATCTCCTTACCAGCATTTATATTATTACTCCTCTTGTTATAGATACCTTATCAACGTTGTTATCGCGTCCATCCGTACTGCAAAAGTTAGATGAGTTTCCAACAACAACAATTCGACCCATCATAAGGCCTCAAAGGAATAATGGCCCCGATCCCTCTTGAGCCACCCTTGCCATTATTACATTCACCCCCCAACTCTGCGCTCGATCCGTAGGTGTACAGGACGAGTGAGGCACAGGGAGGGAAGCAGGGAGGCAGAGAGAGGGAAACTGAGGGAAGGGCGCCGGTAGAAACTAAGGGAAAGGAAGAATTGAACGGAGGGTGAATGGGATTGAGGGAAGTTAGGAAAGAGGGGAGAGGAGGAGGCGAGAGAGAGAGAGAGAGAGAGAGAGAGAGAGAGAGAGAGAGAGAGAGAGAGAGAGAGAGAGAGAGAGATCCTTATGGAGGGAAAGAAGGACGGATGCAAGGAGTTGAGGGACGGATTGAAGGGACAACGAGGTGCCATAAAAAAAAAAAACAGAAGGGAGGAAAGGAGGGAACGAGGGAAGAAGCGAGCGAAGGAAGAAAAGAACAAAGGAACAAATAAAGAAAGATGAGGGAAGAAGAGCGCTTAAAAGGAGGAAAGAAACAAGGAAAACAGAGAGGCGCCTGGAGAAGGGAAAAAATGGAGAATATCGCTTGTAAGAACGAGGGGAGAGGGAGAGGAGGAATGCCTGTAGAAAAGGGAGAGAGGGAGAGAGAGAGAGAGAGAGAAAGAGAGAGAAAGAAATACCAGTAAAAGAGGAGAAAAGAGAGAGGAACATGAATACCTGAAAACGATGACAGAAATAAAATAAAAACTAAGAAGAGGTGAAAGAAAAGGAGGGAGGAATGCTTGCGCTGAAGAAGGGGAGAGAGGAGAGAGAAATCATAAAAAAAAGAAGGGCAGGAAGTAAGAAAAGAAAGGGGAAAGGAAGGAGGAAGAAAAGGAGCCGAGAAGGAAAAGGATAGGTGTTCACAGGAGGAAGGAGGGAGAAGAGAGGAGGGAGAAAAGAGGAAGAAGGAAGGGAGGGAGAAGGAGAGGAGTTGGTGTTCACAATTGGAAATGAGAAAATGAGGGAAAGAGGAATAAAGGAGGAAAGGGGAAGAGAGGGGAGAAAGAAAGAAGCCGGTATTCTCAGAAGGGAGGGAGAAAAGGAGGAAAGGAGGGAGAAAGGAGGAAGGTAGAGGAGAAAGAAAAGAAATGGTGTAGTAAAAGGAAGGAAGAAAAGATGAGAAAGAGAGAAGAGGCGGTGGAGCAGAAGAAAAAAAAAGGAAAAAGGAAATGAAAAGAAACAGTGGACCATGACGAAGGGCGAATAGGAGAGATGGGGATAAGTAAAGAGGAAGGCGGGAGGAGGAACGGGGAGAAGGAAAGGAGCCGGTGTTCGCCTTCCTCTCGGGGCGCGGGTACCCAGACGCCCCCTGCGTGTCGGGATCTCTGATAAATGCACGTCAAGAAAGGTTCCGCAGATGAGTTATGTAGTGTGGAAGCTGGCGGGATCACGACCATTTTTCATTGACACCTTTGAGTTACTTTTTTATATATGTTTATAATGAGCGGAGTCAGCGTGGCAGGGGCGAAAGGGTGACGGTAAGGGATGTAGAGGTTAACTTAGCGACTCGCCCATACATCACCGGGTCGCGTCGCCTCTCAAACACGCCAAGGGTTTCATTATCGAGATAAATTGTTTGATAAATATCCCGACGTGTTATTGCCTGAGGATGGCTGGGGAGCTGTAGCCATCTGGAGGGGAAAGAGAGCAAGGAGGAGGAGGAGGAGGAGGAGGAGGAGGAGGAGGAGCTAAGGAGGGAAGGGTAGACGGTTAAGTGGAAGAGGAAAAGGGAATAAGAGGGCTTAAGTGTGTGAGGATGCAAAGTTGATGGATGAATGAGGGCGGAATGAATAGGATTGCGAATAAATGATCAGTCTTGGGCGGTGGTGTTTAGTGTCGACGCCCCCAGCTGTGAGAGAGAGAGAGAGAGAGAGAGAGAGAGAGAGAGAGAGAGAGAGAGAGAGAGAGAGAGAGAGAGAGAGAGAGAGAGAGAGAGAGAGAGAGAGAGAGAGAGAGAGAGAGAGAGAGAGAGACTAACTGACCTTCATTCATTACAAAGACCAAAACCACCACCACCACCACCAACACTACCATCGCTCCAGCTGACATTTACCCTCAAAACCCGTGAAGAACATTAAGGCGAGAGCGAGGAAAACCAGACTCGGGAAGGAGGAACCACGAGCACCGGGAGGGCGGCCACTGAGCGTCTGGCAGCGGCGGTGTCATGAGGGATCAAATAACCAATTATACCAACCTTGCGTCATTGAGTGGTTATCCAGAAGCCGGAGGAGGAGGAGGAGGAGGAGGAAGAAAGGGATAGTTAGGAGATGGGAAGGAGAAGAGGTCAAATGATTCACCATTGTTATCAAAAGATACTAAGAACAACAACAACTACAACAACGATAATAATAATAATAATAATAATAATAATAATAATAATAATAATAATAATAATAGTAACAATATTACAGCCACAGGCCACATATGAATACAGAAAAAAAGAAAGAGTACTAACAAAATTTTTAAAAATAAATAAGTTACACATCACAACGTCAGAAACGAGTATTTATATTTGTGCAATCCTGTATTAAGGCTAAATTTTCGTTATTATGGTAGGAAAACAGGTCAATTTGCCAGTTATCCAGAAACCAGAGGAAGATGAGCACGGGTAGGTGGAGAAACAGGAGGATGAGGAGGAGGAAAGGGATAGGGAAGTGAAGGAAGGAGAAGTAAAGGGGAGAGGGAAAGGGGAGAGGGAAGAGGAAGAGGAATGACAAGATTAATGCCTCCAGGGCCATTCATTAGATTATCCCGGTGTCCGTCTGGCATGAGACACAAACATGGCGGCAAGATAATTCCCTCAAACCTCCACGCAAACACACGCAAACACTCGACACTCGGCCCACTGTCTCTCACTCACGTGCCGCTTCCTGATACACACACACACACACACACACACACACACACACACACACACACAGAGGCAGATAACGAAATTTTAATCTCATAACTTCGGATGAAACATTAGTTATATATACAGTAGTAGCAGTAGTTAATAAGGAGAAAGATGAGCATGTTAATGAAATGCTGTAATAATAATAATAATAATAATAATAATAATAATAATAATAATAATAATAATAATAATAATAATAAAATAATAATAATAATAATAAAAATAATAATAACAATAATAACAACAACAACAACAACAACAACAACAACAACAATAATAATAACAAATACAACAAGCATATATAAACACTAAAAACAATTCACTATATTGCTAGGAAGAAATAGACACGAATTCCACCATTAATTAACTGAAAAAGCAGAAAGATACAATTTGCTACACAATTCAGCCTCAGTCGTAATTAACACAAGCCATACATATTTGAAAACACTGTAAAGGTTAACTAATATAGAGAAGGCAGTAGACACCCACCGAAACGATAATTATTCCCAGTGAGGTCTAAGCACTGTTCAGGGGGTGCTGTGAACTTATCATTAAACCCAGCTGTGACCTCACTGAACGTTTCCCTTTGTGTCTCACAACACAAGGGGGCAGTCACAGCCTGCCCTCTAAAGACAACTCTCTTCCTCCACACATGCCAAAGAAGAGGGAACAGGACTGACTGACTGACTGACTGACTGACACTCTCTCTCTCTCTCTCTCTCTCTCTCTCTCTCTCTCTCTCTCTCTCTCTCTCTCTCTCTCTCTCTCTCTCTCTCAGGAGGCTCGGGTCAGGATGAGTCGAAGCACAAACAATCCTTTTTAGTTGTCATGGAAGTGTCAATGGAGTTTTGGGAAGTAGCTCACAAGGCCTAGCGGAGGAGAAGGAAGAGGAGGAGGAGGAGGAGCATGGAGGCTGCCGGATGGATACAGATCAGAGAGAGAGAGAGAGAGAGAGAGAGAGAGAGAGAGAGAGAGAGAGAGAGAGAGAGAGAGAGAGAGAGAGAGAGAGAGAGAGAGAGAGAGAGAGAGAGAGAGAGAGAGAGAGATATTCGAAGAGGGGCCTCGAGAGGGGAAGAAATGAAGACCACTGATTGGTGGAGGACAGTGAGAAAGAAAGAGACACACAGAGGGGAGAGAAAGTGGACCATATTGGGTACGAGAGAGAGAGAGAGAGAGAGAGAGAGAGAGAGAGAGAGAGAGAGAGAGAGAGAGAGAGAGAGACGAAGAGGCAGAGATAAGGGAAAAATTTAAGAGTGAAAGCGGAGAGAATGCAGGAATAGGGAAAAGGTTGGAGGAAGGGAAGGAAACAAATGCCTACGTAGAGAAAATATATACCTGAATAACAGAGATAAGAAAAGAGAATCAGGAATTGGCAAGATACCCGTGAAGTATAGGAAAGAGTAAAAGATAAGATACAGAAGAGTTATATTTTTACGTTATGGCTGGATGGAGAGAGAGAGAGAGAGAGAGAGAGAGAGAGAGAGAGAGAGAGAGAGAGAGAGAGAGAGAGAGAGAGAGAGAGAGAGAGAAATTTACTAGTCGACCATTCACTTATGACTTCATCGGTCTATATACACACTTAATTTAGAAAAAAAAATGTATATATATATATATATATATATATATATATATATATATATATATATATATATATATATATATATATATATATATATATATATATATATATATATATATATATATATATATATAAAGAGGAGGCAGTAGACACCTGCCGAAACGATAATTACTCCCAGTGAGGTCTAAAGCACTGTTCAGGGGGTGTTGTGAACTTATCATTAAACCCAGCTGTGACCTCACTGAACGTTTCCCTTTGTGTCTCACAACACAAGGGGGCAGTCACAGCCTGCCCTCTAAAGACAACTCTCTTCCTCCACACAAAACTACAAGCACCTAATAACACACACATCCTTCACTCAAAAATTTTAAAATCATCATGGCGACTCCTACACCAGCCTCGGAGTCCCCATCTGGGGAGGGGACCATAAATGTCCCCAGGTCGGACTGCCTTTCTGTCGACGACCCTAAGTGTCTTGACACCCCCTCAACTTTTTCTTCATTAACTTCTGCAACATTCGCGGTCTAAGATCTAATTTTCAATCTGTAAAACACCACCTCCCCTCTTCTAAACCTCATCTTCTTTTCCTCACTGAAACTCAGGTGTCTGAGGCAACTGACAGTAGCTCCTTTTCTGTTCCCTCCTACTTTCTCTATCCTCATTTTCGATCCAAAGCTGGATGCTGCGTTTATGTGCGCAATGACTTAACCTACTCTCGTGCCCACGCTCTTGAATCTTCCGAGTTTTCCACCATCTGGCTACGACTACAGAGTCACTCTCATACTAAATTTATCTGTGCTGTATACCTCTCTCCTAACTCCTCTGACTATAAAAAATTCTTTGACTACTTAACTTCCAAAGTGGAGCACATTCTGACCCTCTTCACTTTTGCAGAGATCTCCATTCTTGGAGATTTCAATGTTCACCACCAGCTTTGGCTTTCCTCTCCCTTCACTGACCATCCTGGTGAACTAGCCTACAACTTTGCTATCCTCCATGACCTAGAGCAATTGGTGCAACACCCTACTCGCATTCCTGACCGTCTTGGAGATACGCCCAACATTCTTGACCTTTTCCTGACCTCTAATCCTTCTGCTTATGCTGTCACCCTTTCTTCTCCGTTGGGCTCCTCCGATCACAATCTCATATCTTTATCTTGTCCTATCACTCCAATCCCTCCTCAGGATCCCCCCTAAGCGAAGGTGCCTCTGGCGTTTTGCCTCTGCTAGTTGGGGGACCTGAGGAGGTATTTTGCTGATTTTCCTTGGAATGACTACTGCTTCCGTGTCAGAGACCCGTCTTTGTGTGCTGAGCGCATAACAGAGGTGATAGTGTCTGGCATGGAGGCGTACATTCCTCACTCTTTTTCTCGTCCTAAACCTTCTAAACCTTGGTTTAACACAGCTTGTTCTCGTGCTATACATGATAGAGAGGTGGCCCACAAAAGGTACTTAAGCCTTCCATCACCAGAATCTCATGCACTTTATATTTCTGCCCGGAACCATGCCAAGTCTGTTCTCCAACTAGCCAAAAACTCCTTCATTAACAGAAAATGTCAAAACCTTTCAAGATCTAACTCCCCTCGTGATTTCTGCCATCTAGCCAAAAGTATCTCCAATAACTTTGCTTCTTCTTTCCCTCCTCCACTTCAACCAGATGGCACCACTGCTATCACATCTATCTCTAAAGCTGAACTCTTTGCTCAAACCTTGCTAAAAACTCTACCTTGGACGATTCTGGGCTTGTTCCTCCCTCTCCTCCACCCTCTGACTACTTCATGCCACGTATTAAAATTCTTCACAATGATGTTTTCCATGCCCTCGCTGGCCTAAACCCTCGGAAGGCTTATGGACCTGATGGGGTCCCTCCTATTGTTCTCCGAAACTGTGCCTCCGTGCTTGCACCTTGCCTAGTCAAACTCTTTCAGCTCTGTCTGTCAACATCTACCTTTCCTTCTTGCTGGAAGTTTGCCTACATTCAACCTGTTCCTAAAAAGGATGACCGTTCTAATCCCTCAAACTACCGTTCTATTGCTTTAATTTCCTGCCTATCTAAAGTTTTTGAGTCTATCCTCAACAGGAAGATTCTTAAACATCTATCACTTCACAACCTTCTATCTGATCGCCAGTATGGGTTCCGTCAAGGCCGCTCTACTGGTGATCTTCTGGCTTTCCTTACTGAGTCTTGGTCATCCTCTTTTAGAGATTTTGGTGAAACTTTTGCTGTTGCCTTGGACATATCAAAAGCTTTTGATAGAGTCTGGCACAAAGCTTTGATTTCCAAACTACCCTCCTACGGTTTCTATCCTTCTCTCTGTAACTTCATCTCAAGTTTCCTTTCTGACCGTTCTATTGCTGCTGTGGTAGACGGTCACTGTTCTTCTCCTAAATCTATTAACAGTGGTGTTCCTCAGGGTTCTGTCCTGTCACCCACTCTCTTCTTATTATTCATTAATGATCTTCTAAACCAAACTTCTTGTCCTATCCACTCCTACGCTGATGATACCACCCTGCACTTTTCCACGTCTTTTCATAGACGTCCAACCCTTCAGGAGGTAAACATAGCACGCAGGGAAGCCACAGAACGCCTGACTTCTGATCTTTCTAAAATTTCTGATTGGGGCAGAGCAAACCTGGTATTGTTCAATGCCTCAAAAACTCAATTCAAACTCTATCCAGACAACTATCCCCTCTTCTTCAATGACACTCAACTGTCCCCGTCTTCTACACTGAACATCCTCGGTCTGTCCTTTACTTATAATCTGAACTGGAAACTTCACATCTCATCTCTAGCTAAAACAGCTTCTATGAAGTCAGGTGTTCTGAGACGTCTCCGCCAGTTTTTCTCAACCCCCAGCTGCTAACTCTGTACAAGGGCCTTATCCGTCCATGTAATGAGTATGCTTCACATGTCTGGGGGGTTCCACTCATACTGCTCTTCTAGACAGGGTGAAATCAAAAGCTTTTCGTCTCATGAACTCCTCCCCTCTAACTGACTGTCTTCAGCCTCTCTCTCACCGCCGCAATGTTGCATATCTAGCTGTCTTCTACCGCTATTTTCATGCTAAGTGCTCTTCTGATCTTGCTAACTGCATGTCTCTCTCCCCTTCTTCCGCGGCCTCGCTGCACAAGACTTTCTTCTTTCTCTCACCCCTATTCTGTCCACCTCTCTAACGCAAGAGTTAACCGGTATTCTCAATCATTCATCCCTTTCTCTGGTAAACTCTGGAACTCCCTGCCTGCTTCTGTATTTCCACCTTCCTATGACTTGAATTCCTTCAAGAGGGAGGTTTCAAGACACTTATCCACCAATTTTTGACCACTGCCTTGACCCTTTTACGGGACTGGCATTTCAGTGGGCATTTTTTTTATTGATTTTTGTTGCCCTTGGCCAGTGTCCTTCTTAAATAAAAAAAATAAGATATATATATATATATATATATATATATATATATATATATATATATATATATATATATATATATATATATATATATATATATATATATATATATAGTAAATTATACAAAAATTTCATACCAGCCAACCAACAACAACAAAACAACAACAACAACAACAACAACCACTGAGCAATGATTCAAAGAAAATCGCAGTAATAATAAATAAAAACAAAAATAGGCATAATTCTCTCTCTCTCTCTCTCTCTCTCTCTCTCTCTCTCTCTCTCTCTCTCTCTCTCTCTCTCTCTCTCTCTCTCTCTCTCTCTCTCAGGGCGCATCCCAGGAGAGGAGAGGTCATTATCCCCGGCAAAGTGAAGGTGCAGGGGGGAACGCCTCTCGCGGGAGGCTGGAAAGAACAGGTGTCAATACCAATCATCTTCACCTTGCCTTCTTACTCTGCTTACTGCCGTGCTGCGCTCCTACCTCATGAATACAACTCTCTCCCTCTCCCTCTCCCTCCTTCCTTCTCTCTCTCTCTCTCTCTCTCTCTCTCTCTCTCTCTCTCTCTCTCTCTCTCTCTCTCTCTCCTGACATTATCCCCAACAAATGTGACTACTAACGGCTCGTCCTCCTCGTCCTCGTCTTCCTCCTCGTTCTCCTCGTCTGTCCTCCACCTCCGGCACGCTCTTCAGCACCCTTCCCTACTAATGCCCGGCGATAAGGCAGGGCCGAGTCCCCTCTAGTCAGCGAGACGGCGAATATTTAGAGATGACCAAGATACTGACGAGACAGTTTTATTTTTCCGGGAAGAATGAGGACGCAAGATAGATTCGCAGGCAATTCCAGTAAAGTTTCTTCTCTTGTTTTATATTATGTTGTATTGGTTTCCTGATGTCCTCTTTTGATAAGTGTTCGGTGGAGTTTTCGTGGATTTTTATTCTTATTTTCCCTCGAGAGATAAAGATGAGTTATTGAATGTGAGTTAAGAAAATTTA
Source organism: Scylla paramamosain (assembly GCF_035594125.1). Lineage (NCBI taxonomy): Eukaryota > Metazoa > Arthropoda > Malacostraca > Decapoda > Portunidae > Scylla > Scylla paramamosain. Next base: position 18,441,977 of record NC_087156.1, read on the forward strand.
AAACTAGTTGGCTCATAACTTATTTTTTTCGTGTGTAATGATGGTAAGTAGATATATTTTCTCTTTTCGTGAATTAGCTTTCCAATCTGAAAAACCATATTCTTTTCATGAAGATAACTTGCAATGCCACAATATTTTCCTTTATTTATATTGTTACAACATTCAGGACTAGTTTATCTGCATTATATTTTTTAGGACAAGTAAAGATAAGAGATGGACAATAAATCAAAGATATAAGTTCCTGCATCACAATCATCATCATACACCAGCACCACTACCACCACCACCAACAACAACAACAACAAGCAACTTAAAGCTGTGTCACCAAAGCCACACCATCACCACGACAACCACTACCAACAACAACCATCACAATCACAATCACCATCAGAAGCAGCATCCTCACCACCACCACCACCACCACCACCACTCCTTCCTTCCCTTCTCCCTCTCGTCGATGGCTTCCTCGACTCCTAATTGTCACAGAGGCAGCGGCATGAGTCTCGCTGGCGGCCTTCTGGTAATTGGCTCTGATCTCACACGAGCGGAGATTTTGGCTGACAAATTCACAACAGCAACGAGACACGAACACGCCGAATCCCGAGTTCCGCGAAGTTTTTTTTTTTTTTTTTTTTTTTTCCGCCTGACATCCAGAATTGGTCAAGAATTTAGGTGCATTCTGGAAGGCTTGTTACAGTTTTTGTCCCTGCTTGTCTATTTTCTCTTTTTTTTTCTCTCTCTCTCTCTCTCTGGTTGATAAAACGGTAAAGTGCATGAGAGAGAGAGAGAGAGAGAGAGAGAGAGAGAGAGAGAGAGAGAGAGAGAGAGAGAGAGAGAGAGAGAGAGAGAGAGAGAGAGAGAGAGACTTAGTAAAAAAAAAAATCGTCAAAAAATGTAAAAATTCACGTTTAGTCTTTCCAATACACTCATGCTTCAATTAGTTACTGCTACTTCACAAAACAGTGAAGAACACAATTACCTCCTCTCTTTCCTATACGAATAAAGAACCATTACGAAGAGAACATTTAGAAAACTTCCCAAACAAAGAGTATTTAAGCACACCAATAGGCAGAACAACATAATCAATAAATAAAATGGAAAACATAAAAAGTGTCGCAACGAGTGATTTGACCTAATAATGTTGTAACAATACTGGCGCGACTCTCTCTCTCTCTCTCTCTCTCTCTCTCTCTCTCTCTCTCTCTCTCTCTCTCTCTCTCTCTCTCTCTCTCTCTCTCAGATAGATTACGGTGAAATACAAAATTACATTACAGCATTATCCACACGGCTGTCTGCTTGCCTCTTGATCACGTGTTGAGACTTCCCTCCACCAGTGGCAGCTGTTCCCACTTTTATAATAGTCTTCAATACTGCTGCGTGTGTCTGGGTCTTATTTATAGGTCTAAGTATTGGGATTAGGGTCAAAAGGATCCTTCAGATGGCTCACGATGGCCCTTCACTGCTTACTCGGGAGGTAAAAATAAATAAATAAGCAAATAAATAAATAAAACAGTGAAAGTGTGGTGTTTCTATCCATTCATTTCTTCTCTCTCTCTCTCTCTCTCTCTCTCTCTCTCTCTCTCTCTCTCTCTCTCTCTCTCTCTCTCTCTCTCTCTCTCTCTCTCTCTCTCTCTCTCTAACACCTAGACAATACTCATTAGCATAACAAAGGTGTTCATGAAGTCCATTTACATGATTAATTTACGAGTTAATTCCTTCACTAGTATTAATGCTTTCTCCAGGCCAACACTACTACCCATGATCACCTCAGCCCTTCCTTCCCCTTTTACCTTCGAAGTGATGCGCCACCTTTTTATAAACCGATGACCTGAGTAAGTAAACCAAGAATATACTACAGAACATATCAATTCCAAAATGATTCGTAAATGTCGTTCACGTTCTTACTTTAATTCTTGTCTTTCTTCTCTTATTCTTCTCTTTCATCTTCTTTTCGTGTTCTTGGTGCCTCTATTCTTTGTTTTCTTCATTCGTCCTTTTCTTTCAGTTATGTGCGGGTATTTTATGTCAGTCATTGTGTTTACTTCAAGAGAATGGTAGTCATGGTGATGGTTGTTGTGGTGATCATAGTGATGGTGGTGGTGGTGGTGGTGGTGGTGCAGCAAATGCCTAGTCGCGCATTCACTAAAGCTCTGTGATGTTTGTGTCATTATTAAATGTAGCAGACGCCTCGATAGACACTCCGGCGTGCAATGTTATTAATCAGAGTGCAGCATTACATCATATTAAACACACATCCGATAGCATTTCAAAGGCCTGGTGATCATGTTGTTAAGTGGATGAATATTACAGCGTCGAGACATCATCTTTTGTACCTATCTGGTGGAGTGGAAGCTAATTATAATATGTAAATGCCTTTCTTTTCCCTTCCTGGTGGCGTTACCTTTCGACGATCTAATATTATAAGGTTCAAATGTCCTCTAGATGTAATATCGTCCCTCCTCGTGGGTGTTTGAGTGGATGGGCGGCGACGTGTAGATGAACAGTGCTCAGTGAGGCTCCACCCTGCCTCACCTCCTTCCTCTGCTCCCCCTTCGTGTCTGCAGCCTCAGGAGACTAACGTACTCGACACTCTCTCTCTCTCTCTCTCTCTCTCTCTCTCTCTCTCTCTCTCTCTCTCTCTCTCTCTCTCTCTCTCTCTCTCTCTCTCTCTCTCTCTCTCTCTCAGCCTCACTTATCTACCTCCTTCCACGTGCATGCTTTTTCCCCAGCACTGCCACACCCTCTGTCCTTCCATCCATGTCTCTTTCCATTTCTCTTTTTCTCTCTCCCTCTGCTCACGTTTCAATAGTCTCTCTCTCTCTCTCTCTCTCTCTCTCTCTCTCTCTCTCTCTCTCTCTCTCTCTCTCTCTCTCTCTCTCTCTCTCTCTCTAAGGAAAAAAAGGGCAAAAAACTATCGTCTGAGTCCAACAAATCACAATACACAAAGTCGGATCTGGACTCGCCATCTCGCTGCACCAATTTTAAGATCAATCCTGTGGAATTCAAAGCCGGTGTTTATGTCGCCGGCTCAGGTGATCTGTGTCTAAGAGCGAAGACAAATAAGGCTGTTATTGATTTGGCTCCTTCAACCCTCACCTCCCCTCCCCCTATTCCTCTATTTCTTCACTTTCCTTTCCCTTTCCCCCTCACTCGTCGCCTCACATACGCCCTCCCTCGCCCGTCCCCTCGCCTGTTCCCTCGCTGTCCTCTCATCCAGCGATCAGGTCCGAGCGATGTCACATGCTGGAAGTGAAGACGAGGAGCCAGGTCAGCTGAGGTCAGATTTTAGTGCTCACAGATGACTGGAGCTCAAAAGAGGGACCGGATCAGCCAGTTTTACATAAAAAAAAAAGAATTTCATTAAAGGGGAAAAAGAATCTATTCGGTGTGGAATATCTGGTGGATTCAAATAACACGGCACCTTTCTAGCCGACATGTGTTGCGCGCCTCACCTTAATTAAAGCAGGCGTTACCTTTAACTAGAAACCCGGTTATCTCCAATGTGTTCCGCGGTCACTCCTCTCCCACCCGCCCGACCTCTACCACCGCCCACCACCCTACACCCTTCCACAAGCCCCTACCGCCCCCTACCGACATCCCACCACCAGGAATAAAAAGGAGTAAGAGGAAATGAGAGGCACGTACATATAAAGTGTAATTCTTGTGCACAAACCTGACCACCTGCTGAAAATGAAACGTGGCGAGGAATATATGATAAGAGTAAAGCAGCCAAACACGCACCTACGCACACGCACAGACACAAGCGTGGACGGACACACACACACACACACACACACACACACACACACACACACACACACACACACACACACACACGGCAAACAAGCAAGCATTTCGTTACCACCTAAAATATGACTAAGTAAAATGTTCATATAATTAGTGAGTTTGTAACTATTTGAGTACGGAACTGAAATGCCGTGTATCTTTTACAATATTTAAAAAAATAAATTGTGAAGCATGACTGATGAAAGGCAAAGTTTGAATATAGTAAATTGCTGAAGGAAAGAAGTCAATGAACTGTCCATGGATGAATAACTAACGAAATGCAGGTATAAATGGGAAGATAAATCATAATGAACACACGTTTATCACGACCTTTGTACAAGCAGCGGGATGAACACATCAACCCGTCCCTGACAAGCTGCATAAATACACGCGCACCATCACTTAATTAAAACATACATAAATTAAATAAATGTACCCAGGTGGCTGAAATAATACACGACAGGTGCCAGCAAACCTGCAATTTACGCCACGGGAATAAAAAAAAAAAAAAGAAAAAAGCAATTAAAACCTATCCTTTAAAAAAACAAATTCACAAATCATAATCCCTCCTAAAAAAAAAAAAACAATAAAAAAAACAGACCAGAAAACTAATCACAAAACACTAATAAAAATAAATGATCCCCACAAAAAAAAAAAAGAAATATCAGAATCCTTTAAAATACCCACAACAGAAGGAGAGAGAGAGCCGCTCCCGGGGACTTCCAGCCGTACCACCCCCGACAGGAACCTCATTCTGGAAACTGCAATATTAAAAGGACTTGGCGGAGCTGCCCGACCCTCATTAATGGTTCCTTCCCGCAGACTGGAAACCTAATTAATGTGTGGCAGGAGGGAGTCGCCGAGGGAAAAAAAATTCTACATCGTTTTCAGTCCGCGTTCGCTTGGTTCCTCCAGCCTCTTTTAGTAGGCCCGGCGAGAGAGAGAGAGAGAGAGAGAGAGAGAGAGAGAGAGAGAGAGAGAGAGAGAGAGAGAGAGAGAGAGAGAGAGAGAGAGTGTGTTCACATACCTTTTTGTAACATTCTCATACATCCTCCTACTTCAGCCAACCTTATAAAATTAGGATAAGGTTAGTACGTAACAAAAGGGACGGGATATGTGACATTAACTACCAAGAGAGTGAAGCTCCACATGTGTTTCCCAGCGACGTGGCACAAGCTAAGTACCCGTAAAATAGGCCAGTGATACGGGGCACGACATAAGTGTGCCGGAAATA
>NC_087156.1:18451996-18459496 GCF_035594125.1 Scylla paramamosain
ATAAGGTGGTGAAGAGGGAAAAGTGAAGGAGGCAGCGTAGGCAGTGAACGTCTTCCGGCACGTCTACGGCACGTCTCAGGAAGCCGTGCATTGTGTTCCTTTTGTCTTCAGAAGTTCAGGAGATCAAAAGTGTGTGATGGTGATATAATATTGCCTCTCTCGCCATTGTTCCTTCTTCCTTTATCTCTCTCTCTCTCTCTCTCTCTCTCTCTCTCTCTCTCTCTCTCTCTCTCTCTCTCTCTCTCTCTCTCTCTCTCTCTCTCTCTCTCTCTTCCTCCCTCCCTCCCCAACATGTAATATAACATTTGGGTAAAGGAAAGCCACATAACAGGTACACATTAAAGAGAGAGCTTTTGGTAAGTTCAGAAGACGAAAAAAGTTTGGGAGTTAAGAGGAAGCTCAGATGTCCGTTCCGACTAAACAATGTATAGAGGCAACATATAAAGGCTAATCGGGTATTAGGATCAATCTTCAAGAACGTTTTTTCCACGTCCGGCCGGAACCTCAAAACTTTTTTTTTTCAAATGAAAAATTTCATTTAGGTTAATTGATCTTATGGTTTCTTTATTTTCTAGTATTTTTATATTCACATAAATTGAATATCAGGTTTATATATAAATACTCGTAAACTATAACTCCCCTTCCCTCTTCCTTTCCTCCAATCTCTCACTCTCTCTTATATTTCTCATCCTCGACTTCTCTCCCTCTCTCAGCTCCAGGTATCCACACGGCCCTCACAGATTACGTATCCACAGGAAACAGCATCCACCACAAGTCATCCACCCAGGCAAGTCTCCGCCACACTTCGTTAAGTGAAGCGTTTCGACAGAGTCCAATATTGAAGGGACAAAGACACCCCAAACAGACTGGAGGGCATGGTTTATTCCTGCCGTAGTGTCTGGGCTGTGTTCCCCACCACCCCTTCACACTTCAGCACAGGAAACGAAGCTGCTGCATCTCTTACCTTCACCAATGCTCCATCAACACAAGAAATATGTCGATAGAAAAAAGGGAAAGTATGAAATTGCGAAAATAATTAGTGTAAAAGATTTGTTTTTCTTTTCTAATCTTGAAAAGAGTTTATTTATGATCAGCCAGCCGTAAAATCTACAACTGAGCTCTGAACTCGCATTACTGAAGTCCTACCAATACAACATATTGCTAAACCCTTAGGTTTGGATTTTATACGAGGTATAAATCATTATTTGTAGTCAGGAAATTCAGGTATTTCATCATCAATACCGAAAGATTTTGCTGTCGCGATTTCTGCATTAACGAAACATCAAACATGATGGAAACTTTACACTGTGAATCATAATCATTATTTCTCAAGAGTAAATACTTACGGACTTATGTTTTCGAAGGAAGCTCTTAGGTTGTCATACTAATAATTCTCAGGCTCAAGGAGAAAAGAATGATAACCTTGTCTGGTGTGTTAGCTAAGATGCTGCGGGACTTGACATTTGAAAATAGGCTTTCTGGAATCCTGTCTCTGGCAGTGAAAAACGACCTTGTTATATATCGATTAAAATATTTTGACCTTTGAAAAAAATCTGGATAAGTATTTTGCTGAACAAGATTTTGAAGTGATTCCTCTACACATAAATATGAAATTCAAATGGCCTTAAGATATATTTAATATTTTGATCTGATTATACGGACGCCAATGTATAAAATTCCTTATAAAGAGGAACTTTTGACCTTCATTCTCAAATAGACTGCTTCATAAGTTTTGTTGTCGTGGTTGGAGCATTCAGTGATCGTGAAACACAGAACCCAGCCTCAAACCGTTACTATATACACCATACACGTAGATTCACCCTCAGATATGGGTACTTGATCCATTATTATTATTATTTTTTTTTAATGGCTCACGGACTCTCATACTTTCATGGCTACCATTTTGCACATTAAATACTTTCAAAACAACGCATATTAGGTACACTAAACATCCAAATAAAGCTGAAAAAAAAAAAACAGCTTAATGATCCAGATTGTATCCCGTGTGCCATCCATCCACCCATTCACTCATCAGTCAAAACCAACCAACCAACCAGTTTACAATTCATTCACTAACCCACTTATTCAAACGTTCATCCATGCATACAACGATTTAACCAATCAGCCATACTCTCATCCAATTATTCAGCCCGCGAGCCAGTCACACATCCAGTCAGCCATTCAGTCAGTCACGTTTTCACATATTATCAATTCCTTAAGTGAATGATAAGATAAAAATAAAAAAAAGCCCCCACTACTCTGAAGGAAGGCTCGTGCTTCAGACAGGCGCACTGTAAGCCAGCAAGCCGCCAGGACGTCCCCGTTTGGACTCCTCATAAACAGCTCCTCGTAACCTCTTCGCCGAGAAATCTTGTGGCTCTTAACAACTCGCCTCACGAGGAGAGGACGGGAGGGAGGGAAGGGAAAGAGGAGACAGAAAGAGAAAGGGTAAAGAGAGTTTGGGGGGAGGTGAGGAAACAAACGAAAACTGAAGTAAATTCCTCCTACCCAGACTTAAGTATCTTCCTTGGCATTTTTAGTTCATTCTTTTCCATCTTCTTCCTCTTCCTCTTCTTCCTCCTCTTCCTCTTCAACCTTTCCATTCGTTAGCTGATTGCTTTTCTTCCCTGACTTACTTCAGCTACTTTCTTCTGTCAGCTTCACGAACTTCTGAACTTTTTCCTCTGCGTGTGTGTTTTTTACCACTACTTCTCATTCCACTCCAGTTTCCCTGCATGTTCATTTTCAAAGCCAGACTCATGTTTCCTTTAATACAATACAAAAAATTTCCTGCAAACAATTTCTACCTCGAGTTGCTATTTTCTACTGATGTATTTTTGTATTTTTGTATTTATTTATTTTTTTTTAACATAACGTACAAAATTTCTTCCCTACACTTGTTTGCATACATTTTTTCTTACACCTTCAGTTTTGAAATTAAAGATACCCTCTATGTAATTTTCTTTGCAACTTAACATAATTCTCTCTCTCTTTCTCTCTCTCTCTCTCTCTCTCTCTCTCTCTCTCTCTCTCTCTCTCTCTCTCTCTCTCTCTCTCTCTCTCTCTCTGTTTCTTTATCTTGTATTCTATGTCCAATGTAGTCTGTCTTTCCTTGTAATATTCCTTATAAATGCCCTACTCCATTTCTTAGTCCTCCTTCCCATTCCATTTCCATTTCCATGTCCTTAGTCTTCTCGTCTCCTCGCGCGTCTCTTTATGCAACCCCCTCCCTCCCCACGTCCTCCACTCTGGAGTACATCATCCGTGTCTTCTCTGTGTCATTCCTATCCCTTAAATTACCTTGTCCCTCCGAAATTGCCTGGGCCTCTCTACATCACACCTGTCTTCCCTACAGAACCTCCCCTCTCTCTCTCTCTCTCGCTCTCACTCTCACTCTGACGTAACCTGGACCATCTTACGTAAGACTCACTGGTTTTCTTTCTTCTGTTTACTAGTTTCCTCCTCCTCCTCCTCTTTTTCCTCCTCCTCTGGGTTACTTAACTACATTCTCGTACAAGTATCTGCACATTTTCTAAAGATTTTCTCTCTCGCCTCTATTATATTACGGTAATATTTTTACGCTACGTTTAAGTGGTGGTAGATTCCTACACTCACTAAACTGCTTCTATATTACACCTTCCGTAACATGCATGATAAATGTGCTCTTGTGGCTAATGTGTTTCCCGTGGTTAAATAACATGCAGTTCAAGGAAGCACGCCTCTTATTACGTGCAAAAATGTAAACGTTTACCACATTATTTCACATTTGAATAAAGGGATCAAAACATGCATAACTTTGGCATGCTGCTTAAACTTCTTCCTCCTGGCGTAACTGGAACGTGTGTGTGTGTGTGTGTGTATGTGTGACCACGATCAATGTGTTATGTCAACCACGTGTCCGTTCCGATAAACAGCCGTTCCTCTGCTTTTACAAACACGAAGCCCCGTTTTTCCACGAAGGATTGCACTCAGGGCTCAGGTGCATCACGCGACGGATGGCACGCCGGCACGATACCTGAGCGACTCGATACTCCACCAGGTAAAACTACTGAAGGAGGCGAGGCAGGCGGGGATGAAGAGAAAACCAAGCGCCACTGGACTTCACGCTAGTTCTCTTTCTCTCTCTCTCTCTCTCTCTCTCTCTCTCTCTCTCTCTCTCTCTCTCTCTCTCTCTCTCTCTCTCTCTCTCTCTCTCTCTCTCATCGCCGCCGCCTGCTGATTCTAGTATAACTCTTCCTCCTTATCTTCCTTCGCCTTCCCTTTTTCATCCTCCTCCTACTCCTCCTCATTAAAATCTAGTGCCTCTAGATGTTCCTTTACGTAAGGTGCACCAATAAGGACTACATGCCACTTTTCTTTCTTCTCCAGCGCGGTGGGTTTAAGTGAATTATTTGTCTCTCTTACATCACTGACATTCATTTCTTCCCTCGTTACACAGGTATTTTTCCCTCCCAGTATTATTTTCCTCGCCTTTCCATCTTATCTTTTCTACCTATTTTTATTTTTTTTTCGTGTTTTCACATCATTTTTCATCAGGCGAGTGTGTAATGACTAATATTATGCTTGCTTGCTTTCTGGTCGCCGACACGACACTCGTTCTTATTCCTCACAATTCTCTTTCTCCTCACTATTTTGTTCATTTTTTTTTATATATATTATTCTTCGTTTTCTTTCGCTTACTCCCATCTCTCTTATTTCTCACAACTCCCCTTCCTCTTCTATCTTTCCCTCTGTTCTTACACCCTTTTCCTTCCACTTATTTCTATCTCCCTTATCCTTGTTTTCTGCTCATTTCTTCTTTAGCTTCTCTTCCTTTCTTCCCCTTTCTTTTTCCTGTCTTAACCCTTCCTGCTCCCCTTCCCCTTTCCCCTCTCCAAGATCCTCGTCATCATCGTCTCTCCCCTTTAAGACGAGTTACGTCACCCAGAGATTCTCCATTAAGCGGACGGAATATTGTCTCCTATTTCTCTCGTCTCCCCCATTCTGGCTCCCACCTCTCTCTCTCTCTCCCTCTCTCTCTCTCTCTCTCTCTCTCTCTCTCTCTCTCTCTCTCTCTCTCTCTCTCTCTCTCTCGCCCCTTCAGGTGGCCGTTACGTGTCCTGTTTCACATTCCTCCACTTCTCTATTCCTGCAAATCCTTGTGAAGTTTTCTTTTTATTATTATTTTGACTTAGTTCGTCTAATTTCCCGACGACGTTTGCAGAGAGATTAACACAGCCGCTTTGATCATGGCGTCTACAAATTTTCCGCTACACGACCAAATCACTACGTTTATTGGGAGATATTCACAAAACTGTCGCATCCTTGCCACAACACGGCCTCACAAACACACCCTGAGCCCGCAAGTCGCTTCCTGCATACCTACACAGCACCACACAACGCTTGCACCTCGCGTAGCTAACGAAGCCACGCCAGCACACGCCAGCACACGCCACAACAATCCCACGACGCCGCAACGAGAGGACAAGTGTAGAGAAAGTGTATTTGTGAGGCAGTGGCATCGTTTCCCTCAGAGCCTGGTACAGTAACACACACGCCCACACATCACGGCACTTCCACGACACGGTAGTAAGAGGAGGCCAAGTGTGTTGATAATTTTCAGTCACTGTAGCACCGTATACACCGTTTTCCTCACGTCCTGGTGCCGTCGACCGTGTTTATCTCCTGAGTTGTCTGCCTGACGTCATGTTAAATGGGCCCAGTTTTTTTTTTCATGGGCTCCTCCCGTGACAAGCTCAGCGTCTCCCCGCCCGGACAGCGACGGGGATGGCGAATATTTCATGAGTGGGCGTCGTCCTGGGGCATCAGCGTCTCCTTTAAGCACTGCTATTTATTTATTTTTTCCTCGTCAGGTTCAGCCTCGCTATTTCCTCCCTCGGTCGACAAGTGAAGGGCAGAGCGAGGGAAATGATGCGTTATTTGTCTCCGCTCTCGAGTCTCCTCCAGCGATGGCAAGACGGTGGGATTACTAGTAAATTGATCTCTGCGTCTCCTCCAAGGCGGATACTTCGGGTACGTGCTTGAAAACATCGTGCACAAGAGGAAGAAATGAAAGGCATAACGGATACAGAGTAATAAGAATTATCCCGAAAACTGTCGGGTGTTATGGAAAAAATATGTGGAAGAATAAAATAAGTTCCTTGCTCTTAGAGGGGAAACCCAAGTCCTGGCATTAATTGACTCATAACCTGTGATGTGAAGTCTTAAGCTGCTTCAAAATAATATGAATTTACACCAACCGCAGGGATCTCTCTCTCTCTCTCTCTCTCTCTCTCTCTCTCTCTCTCTCTCTCTCTCTCTCTCTCTCTCTCTCTCTCTCTCTCTCTCTCTCTCTCTCTCTCAGCTCTTTTTCTTTTTTCTCGTCTTCCTCCTCTTCCTCCTCTTCCTCCTCCTCCTCTCCTCTTCCTCCTCCTCCTCCATTTGTTTCCTTCCGCTCATCCTAGTACTGTTCTTCCTCTCTCTCTTCGTCACTTTTTCCTGCCCGAGTCCTCTCCCCCTACCACACACACACACACACACACACACACACACACACACACACTATCCCTTCCTCGGCAGCGGGTGGCAGACGCAGCGCCAGTTTTTGCCTGCGGCTGTGTTTACCTTCCACCGAAGTTCGAGAAAACACAAGACACTTGCACGTTCCAGGAATCATTGCGCAGCTAAAATATTTCTCGAGTGGAAAGATAAACAACAACAGTAAAAAAAAATTATAAATATAAAAAGACGATCTGGCAAATATAATTTATACAAATGAAGTACATGGATTTTTTTTTTCTTTTTGGCGTGAGTGTGAGTATGTGTGTGAGACTTCGTTGTAATTGTCATTTTTTTTAAATATCAAATTATATATTCTTTTCCTAAGTAAGAAAAAGAAAACATACAATCTACACGAGGAATTATGCTGTTTTTCTACTTTTCTCGTCTTTTTTTTTTTTTTTTTTTGTTTCATCGTGTATAATGAATGGAAGACTCTTACGGCTCGCTGTATAGACCTCCGGGGTGTTATGCATACACAAAAAAGAGACGTGTATATGAGCCATCCACCTCGCAGCTCGTGAAAAGGAGGGTTATTTATAGACTTCCACACACGGCAAAGCAACAAAAGCCGCCGCGCGTGGACGTACATAATATTTGCATGAATGTAACTGTGTATACTTTTCTGTGTGTGTGTGTGTGTGTGTGTGTGTGTGTGTGTGTGTGTGTGTGTGTGTGTGTGTGTGTGTGTGTGTGTGTGTGTGTGTGTGTGTGTGTGTGTGTGTGTGTGTGTGTGTGTGTGTGTGTGTGTGTGTGTGTGTGTGTGTGTGTGTGTGTGTGTGTGTGTGTGTGTGTGTGTGTGGGCGTAAGACCCAAGGAGGCAAAGAAGAGGGTTAATGATAGCAACACACACACACATACACACGAAAAGAGAGAGAGAGAGAGAGAGAGAGAGAGAGAGAGAGAGAGAGAGAGAGAGAGAGAGAGAGAGAGAGAGAGAGAGAGAGAGAGAGAGAGAGAGAG
>NC_087156.1:18464496-18466996 GCF_035594125.1 Scylla paramamosain
TCTCTCTCTCTCTCTCTCTCTCTCTCTCTCTCTCTCTCTCTCTCTCTCTCTCTCTCTCTCTCTCTCTCTCTCTCTCTCTCTCTATCGGGTGTGTGTGTGTGTGTGTGTGTGTGTGTGTGTGTGTGTGTGTGTGTGCGCGCGCGTGCGCCTATATGTGCCTTTGCGACTGCCTGCCTGTATGTATGCATGTCTGCGCATCTGTCTGCCTTTCTGTCAGTATATACATGTACATGTGCGAAGTTAAAGAATCACTGTATTTGTTAAAGAATCACGTGAAAAAAAGAACTGCAAAATACAAATTAAAGAAGACAAGGGAGAAACAAAATATTCATTGCACCTTTAAGTGTCAGGTGTGAGAGGACACACACACACACACACACACACACACACACACACACACACACACACACACACTGTATACATGTGCGTGAAAACGATGCCATTCATCCTTGACCTCCATGCACGCCAGAAAACTCATACCCGTTTTCTACACAATTCTTGCTCCCAGACTTAAACAAATATGTAATTCCACCATCAGCAGAAAGAAAGTGGGGGTAAACTGGGATATATTCAACATTTACAAAACCATGAGGAAAGTATTTCAAAAGAGATTTTCTACAGACAATAAACATCTAAAGGTATTTACGAGAGAGAGAGAGAGAGAGAGAGAGAGAGAGAGAGAGAGAGAGAGAGAGAGAGAGAGAGAGAGAGAGAGAGAGAGAGAGAGAGAGACTGGTAAGCATATACGAGTATTAACCTAAAACTATTAGACTTTTTTGAAGTATAATACTCGTACATAAGTTTTCTCTCTCTCTCTCTCTCTCTCTCTCTCTCTCTCTCTCTCTCTCTCTCTCTCTCTCTCTCTCTCTCTCAAAACTGGTAAAATACGACAGGACATGTAGCAAAGCAAAGATATAAATACGCAAGCGAGAGATGAAATGTGCAAGAGGTGAGAAAGAAAGAAATAAGAAAGAAATAAGAAAAAGAATAAAGGTAAAACAATACTACGAATGAGAGAGAGAGAGAGAGAGAGAGAGAGAGAGAGAGAGAGAGAGAGAGAGAGAGAGAGAGAGAGAGAGAGAGAGAGAGAGAGAGAGAGAGAGAGAGACTCGTGTTATTGAGGGAATTTAATATCCTCGTTTCCTCTCAAAGTTAGACAGCGAAAGTTAACCCCGGCCTGCATTTTTACGGCAAGAGACGGATGCGGCCGGAGTGAAGGAAAGGGAGTGACGGACGAGGCTAACTGATGAGGCAGACTTGGAGGGCGTGTCACTGAAAAAGAAAGGAGGGAAAAAGAGGATCGTTTGTAAGTACGAGTATGAAGACAGTGAAAAAGGAAAAGTATAGCGTGAAAATATTAAGACAGTGAAAAAAAAGATCGCATGACAACATATAATGAAAAACAGAAACGGAAAAAAGAGGATGGTGTGAAATTATAAAGAGTGAAAAAAGAAAAAGGAAGGAATCAATATATATATATATATATATATATATATATATATATATATATATATATATATATATATATATATATATATATATATATATATATATATATATATATATATATATATATATATATATATATATATATATATATATATATATATATATATTTTTTTTTTTTTTTTTTTTTTATATAAGAAGGACACTGGCCAAGGGCAACAAAAAATCTAATAAAAAAAATGCCCACTGAAATCCCAGTCCCGTAAAAGGATCAAAGCAGTGGTCAAAAATTGGTGGATAAGTGTCTTGAAACCTCCCTCTTGAAGGAATTCAAGTCATAGGAAGGTGGAAATACAGAAGCAGGCAGGGAGTTCCAGAGTTTACCAGAGAAAGGGATGAATGATTGAGAATATTGGTTAACTCTTGCGTTAGAGAGGTGGACAGAATAGGGATGAGAGAAAGAAGAAAGTCTTGTGCAGCGAGGCCGCGGAAGGAGGGGAGGCATGCAGATAGCAAGATCAGAAGAGCAGTTAGCATGAAAATAGCGGTAGAAGACAGCTAGATATGCAACATTGCGGCGGTGAGAGAGAGGCTGAAGACAGTTAGTTAGAGGGGAGGAGTTGATGAGACGAAAAGCTTTTGATTCCACCCTGTCTAGAAGAGCAGTATGAGTGGAACTCCCCCAGACATGTGAAGCATACTCCATACATGGACGGATAAGGCCCTTGTACAGAGTTAGCAGCTGGGGGGTGAGAAAAACTGGCGGAGACGTCTCAGAACACCTAACTTCATAGAAGCTGTTTTAGCTAGAGATGAGATGTGAAGTTTCCAGTTCAGATTATAAGTAAAGGACAGACCGAGGATGTTCAGTATAGAAGAGGAGGACAGTTGAATGTCATTGAAGAAGAGGGGATAGTTGTCTGGAAGGTTGTGTCGAGTTGATAGATGGAGGAATTGAGTTTTTGAAGCATTGAACAATACCAAGTTTGCTCTGCCCCAATCAGAAATTTTAGAAAGATCAGAAGTCAGGCGTTCTGTGGCTTCCCTGCGTGAT
>NC_087156.1:18471996-18496996 GCF_035594125.1 Scylla paramamosain
GGTGCCTGCACAGTGTTATTTATTAAGTTTTCTGCTATGTATGCTTAGATTTCAGTGTCGTCAACTTACTTCCCATACGTTCAAGTTGCTTATCTATTGTGCATCATATAAAGAGCAGCAAACTACAGCTGGAATAAGAATAGACGGACTGATAACATGGTGGAACGTCAAGAGTGATGGTCTGATTGAGGGACGATGGGCAATTGCTATCAACAACTTACTTATTCTCCACTGAAATATACAACACAAAAAACTTTCTTCTATAGGTCAGTTAGCTTATAGTCCTCTGGAATAATGCGGTCCAGAAACTGTCAGGACATTCCCTACAAAGCTAACCACACTATCATCATCATCATCATCATCATCATCATCATTTTTCTCCCACCTTTGCCCGCCACCCAGTCTTCTCTCCTGTCTAGCGTCGAAATTTGCTCTTATTAAAAGTTAGTAATGAGGTTCCAGATGCGGCTGTTATTTTTTTCCTTCTCCTTCGCCAGCACTCAAAGGGTAAACTAAACAGAAAGAAACGTGTATAAAAGTGACAGCTCACGAGTTTCGGACGGAATTTGGGCTTTCCGTGAAACTTTACGATTTGGGCGAGAACTTTGTGAGAGAGAGAGAGAGAGAGAGAGAGAGAGAGAGAGAGAGAGAGAGAGAGAGAGAGAGAGAGAGAGAGAGAGAGAGAGAGAGAGAGAGATACAGAAACGTAATGACACACACACACACACACACACACACACACACACACACACACACACACACACACACACACACACACACACACACACACACACACACACACACACACACACACACACACACACACACACACACACACACCAGTATTTCACACGGCAATCATAGAAAAGAAAAAGAAAACACAAGTACAAATTATTTACACAACATCCAGGTTATGCTCTTTTTCTCTCTTTCTCTCAGACTTACACACCGCGATGACCTCGATCATGTGAAGGCAAACAACAATGAGCAATGAAACACAACAAATTCCACGCACCTCTTATCTTGAAATAACACATGTGGTTTCTGCTGAATAACTCCACTGATACGTCACATGCACAAAGTGAAATGTACGTACGTGCTCTCAGTTCATAACATTGCGAGGCGATGTAATCTTTCAGAAATAACATAGGATGAGTCAGAGAAACATGCATAATATTACAAGGAGGAAAGTCGTACTAAAATCTAGATAACTTATTCTTTATATATTTGCTTGTGTCCATTTGGGTGGTTTATTCTTAAGATTCTCTCGTGCCAATTACGTAGATTTGAATTTTGGTAATTGAAGGGAAAGAAAAAGAGAAAAGCAAATGCCCTTGAGGTACGAGTTCAGTCAAGCATGCATATTACACCTGCTTAACCTTACTTATGTTTAACGCACTTTCATTCTTAACTATTAGACTGAAAAATACAAGTAAACGAGGAAAATTAAAAAGAGAAACAATGACCCGAGGTAAAGAAATTCACTCAAGCATGTATACAACAGGATAAATCCATACTTAACTTGACATGCGTTCAGTTAGATAAAATGTATAGATAACAGCTAATGCACCTGAAAAAAAAAAATGCACCTAAAAGAGAGAGAGAGAGAGAGAGAGAGAGAGAGAGAGAGAGAGAGAGAGAGAGAGAGAGAGAGAGAGAGAGAGAGAGAGAAACATACCTAACTTAATTTTCACTTACAAACTTAAAACCTATTCAACTAAAACCAATCACATAAAAGAATACGTACTTAGAGAAAAAAAAACAATAATTCCCTTGAGATAAAGGAAAAATTAGGACGGTAAAAAAAGAAAAAAAAAAAAAAAGAGAAAATATATTGACGGATGATAGCGACGGTGGGCAGGTGCGTGGGTCCAGGACCCGGTGCAGCGTGGGGCCGCCGGGTTGGTCTGGACAGGTGCAATTAACTCGACAAATCACGGACAAGTCGTGCCTCACCCGCCTGGTTATTGCACTCGGTTATGGCGCGAGTCACACACGGACGTTTAGCTAATTTCAGTACGGCGCTCCAACTGCTACCGGGTAATGACGTGGCCACAGATACTGACGGAAAAAGAAAAGACAAAAAAAAAACTCTACCTTGTGTTCAAAAATAGAAGAAATGACACGCGGTCACAGACACTAAAGGAAGAAGAAAAAAGACTACAAAAATTTTATCGTGACCAAAAATATAAATAATAAAGCAAGATGAATATTCGTGACTTTTTTTTTGTCCCTATCCTAGCTGTGAAATATCGTGTTCTCATTTTTTTCTTTTTTTTTTCATTAATTTCACGTCTGCGATTTGTGTGTGAGTGTTGGGGATGTGATCTTCTCTTTTTTCTATTTTCCTTTTATTTTCTTTTATTTTTTCATCACGAACTTAACCTGCACTGCCAATCGATTTAATTTAATTGCTTCACTTCTCGGTATTTTCCGGCCCATGGAATATGTAGCGTCATCCTTCTTCCGCTCTTTGCTCTTATTATTCAATTGACATTCGTGACTCCCGCTCGTAATCTTGATAATCCATTTAGTTCGTGATTTAACTGAGCATGTGTCGAATAATCTCCTCTCGCGGCCTTGAGCTCAGTTTGTTCCTCTCCGATGCTTTTAAAAATTCCCCAGTGACCAGTTTTTTTGCACCTGCTTCTGTCTTTGTAATTGTCGGTCTCTCTCTCTCTCTCTCTCTCTCTCTCTCTCTCTCTCTCTCTCTCTCTCTCTCTCTCTCTCTCTCTCTCTCTCTCTCTCTCTCTCTCTCTCTGCCTTGACCCCGTTAGTAAAACAATGAAGGTAAAACAATAAAAAGAACAGCGTGGGCTGAGCGACAGATGAAATGTAGCACAGAGTTGTATACTTTTCACAGTAAAAAAAACGAGAGTTAACTTTAAGATTACAATGACCTTTAAGAGTTTTCGTAAAATGTTTTATCATCGCAATGGAGGAATTCTTTACGATGAAAAGAAATAAAATAAAATAGAAACTTGAAATGTTGCTAAGTAAAACAAAAGCAGTAGCAACAGAAAACGTGCAATTTCGCCGACTGAACTTTCGCAAATTAGTATTTTACCGAAGAGTAGAATAGAGAATAAAAACACCGCCTGAAAATTAGGAAAAACAAACAAAAAGCTACATTAAAAGCTCATCTCCATCCGTAAAACAGCGTGATTACCGTAAGTTTCAGAGTATTTATGTTTACATGCAAATATGTCTCGAAAGCTCATTATATTGTTCATGAAAGCAATGAAGTTCTATTGTCGAGACGTGACGTGTGCGAGGGCCACCTCTGGGGACCCGCCCGCGCGAGTCTCTTGGCCTCTACCACACCGGGCGCTGAGGCCCAAAGTGGCGTGCTTCCCTTCGTGTTTCTTGGGCCGAATATGAGTCTGAAGATGAAAAGCTGGAGGCCGGGTGTTGTTACCGTTTCTTAGAATTGCGTTGGCCGCTCAACTAAGCTGATTATTTCCAAGTCTCGGTCGTGTTAGCTTATAATTATCGTTCGTGCGTCAGGCAGAGGACTGGAAGGGAGAGGAATAAATAAGAGAAGCCGCACGAAAACCAAAATTATTGCACAAATTAATGCAGTTTACACGATTTGGAGACGCTTGAAATACAGTGTGACACGCTGTGACTGTGCGCGGCGGTCACCGGGCAGGGATATATTTGGGCTTAAAGGAAGTGTGTTGGACGCCTCGTTCACGACGCCTCACTGCCATTCTGTCATTATTATTACTATTATCTCTCTCTCTCTCTCTCTCTCTCTCTCTCTCTCTCTCTCTCTCTCTCTCTCTCTCTCTCTCTCTCTCTCTCTCTCTCTGTGTGTGTGTGTGTGTGTGTGTGTGTGTGTGTGTGTGTGTGTGTGTGAGTGGGTGAGTGGGTGGGTGCGCTATCTTTGTTTCATACACATCTCTTCCTTTTATAACGAAGACATTTTTAATACACACAGCTTATATGAAACTTGTTACTTCACAAAAATTACTTAGAATGCAAGAAAAAAAAAAACACAAGGTACAAATGAAAGCAAGACAATGTGCCCACATGTGACACAAGGCTGCAATCATGCCGGCTTGTTACATTAGCGGCACGAGGCACACAAATGTTCCTCTTAACAATTGGCATCCCGAAGCCAGAGAGAGCGAGGCGGTGGGAGGACAGAGGTATGGCCGATCATTAGCCGGCGACAGACGTTCACCAGCAACCAACACAAGGACGCAACACAGACCACGTGCATAAGCAGGCTCGAGCACTACAACCGCAGCCTCCCTTCACGCTCCTTACATTCCTCCTCCAACTCTTCTTTAAATCTATTTCACTTAATTCTGTCCAAGTTGTGACTGTCGCTTCTACTTCCCATCATCTCGTATCCCTATGTGGTTCAGGCGTTTTGTTGTGCGTGTTTGGTCCCTCCCTCCATTCAGTGCTTGTTAGGAGCCTGTAAGAGAGGTACCTTTCCCCGTTTTTGGTATGGGAGCGAAAGTTTTTCCCTCCCCCATTGCGTTAGGAAAAGAGGCACGCTCAGGGGACACGATGTATGGGTCTATATACAACCACTACCACTACTGCTACTACCACCACTCCTCCTCCTCCTACTCCTCCTCCCCTCCTGCACCCTCCTTCTCCTCTCTTGCTTCTCCTCTTTTACCTTTATTTTTCTTTATTGTATACTTCTTCTACTCGATTTTTTAATTGGTTTTCTTCTTTTTCCCCCTTTCTCTCTCTCTCTCTCTCTCTCTCTCTCTCTCTCTCTCTCTCTCTCTCTCTCTCTCTCTCTCTCTCTCTCTCTCTCTCTCTCTCTCTCTCTCTCTCTCTATGCTTGAAATTTTCTTACCTTCACATTCATCAGGGTACATCTACCACTTACTTTTTTCAACACACACACACACACACACACACACACACACACACACACACACACACTAATGCCGTCCCTTGAGTGCTATTCAGCCTATCAAGATCCCATTCCTAGGGGCACGCGCGTCTAGTTTTTCGGACGTGCCTTATCACACTTCCAGAAAATCGTGTCCTTCTCCCGGTCACTGCTCCCTCTCTCTCTCCCCCACGTGCACACACACACACACACACACACACACACACACACACACACACACACACACACACACACACACACATACGTGCACTCACTTCATCCACACACCCACAGAGATGCGGCAACGTTCAACATCTGATAGAAACTCGAAATGAGAAAAAATTAGTCCCCTCGTTAGGAGTCAGAATGTATTGTTCCCGTGGACAATGGTTCCCTGAGGCTCGTTAGAACATCTTGAGTTGAGAGTCTTCCTCCCTCCGTCCCTTCCTCCCTCCCTCCCTCCCTCTCTTGTCCTCCTGCACCTCCTCCTTCTCGGAACAATCGCCGCGGAGTGAAAATTGGTTCTCGTCACAACAGATTCGAGGGCGTGAGGGACAAGCTTTATAAATTACGTACTTTTTTTTACACTGAATTCACTTATATATATTTTTTTAAACGCGTCTTTATTTGGTCTAGAACAATACAGGATCATTTGGTACTTCTTTTTCGCTTTACTTTTGTTTACCGTGTCATTTTTCTACCTTTCCCCCCATTTTTATATAAGAAGAATATGCATTTATACTTACCTGGCAATATTTCCTTTGTGTCGGAAGTTTTATGCACCAAGGCAATCCTTAATCGTCGACAGTTTTTAGCTTGGCTTTTCTCTCTTCCACTGTTGTTCTTCCTGAGAAAGGGGAGATTTTTCTGTGGTCGAGCTTGAGTTCTGAGAGGAAGGATGGATGAGGGTTGGACGCACGAGTGGATTATGAATTACTCAAGTGGAGGGTTTCCTTATTTTTTCCCCCAAGGACGGAGGGAGGGAAGACAAAGAGTGAAGGAGAAAGGCACAGATTTGGCGTATGAAATAAAAAAAAAAAAAAGGAAGATCGCTTAAAAGAGAAACTGAAAAAAAAAAAAAGGAAGAACGACGAAGAAACTTGAGAAATGGAGCGGAAAGACTGAGTGGACAATGAAAGACTGAAATTGACGGTTAAAGTACTCGTACACGTTGGACCCTCTGGTGATAAGCCTTGTTGTGCTCGAGAATGGAAGGGAGTGATTAAAGGGGGAACGGAGGGGCGGAGAAAGGAACTATGCACACGTATCTAGGGCCTACAAGAAGGAGGTGTAAGCAGTGTTCCCTACGGCCTCTCTACAGGGGGATGACAATGCATTTTTCCTGGGTATTTTTATACTGGAATGAAAACGTAATTAATCTGATGTTTTGAGGAATTTAAAAAAGTTAGTATGAAGTCACAGCGGGTGAGTAATGCAGTGATCTCTCTCTCTCTCTCTCTCTCTCTCTCTCTCTCTCTCTCTCTCTCTCTCTCTCTCTCTCTCTCTCTCTCTCTCTCTCTCTCTCTCTCTCTCTCTCTCTCTCTCACTTTTTTATTTTATTTTAGTTGGAATATAAACGTAATTAAACTCTAATATTTTAAAGTATTTAAACTACTCGGCAAAAAGTCACGACGCACTCCATCTCTTTTTTTTTATTATTTCGTTCCCTTGGAGAGAAAGAAAAAAAACAGCGTAAAAATTACTTATTTATAAACTTTGGAAATACACAGGAAAAATTCCTTTGAAGTTTAGGAGCAAAATAATTAAAGAATAATTATGAAAACATGAATTATTCACTAGTCTTCTGATGCTTATAACATATCAACCACAAGTGCTCACTATACCAACATCCAAGCTTTTTTTTTCTTTTATGGAAACATTCATAATTATCTTCTGGTTGAGGATCGAATTAAAATTTAGTGACATCAAGGAAAGTTTGGCTGACGTGAATGTGTGTGTGTGTGTGTGTGTGTGTGTGTGTGTGTGTGTGTGTGTGTGTGTGTGTGTGTGTGTGTGTGTGTGTGTGTGTGTGTGTGTGTGTGTGTGTGTATAAATAATTGCAGCACCAAGGTGAACAAGTAACAAAGCTTAACTCACGAAAAAAAAAATACAGAAAAAAAAATCAAATAAATTGTTGCACAGGGAAAATAATGGCTACCTTATCTGCTTGATAATATATTGGCATAGGGAATGTACAGTATACTGTATATTCATTCATGAATTCATCCATGACTATATTTTTTTTTTCTATGTATTCACTTAATTATATAACATTGAAATATCAACACCTGCAGGTGATTAGCTTTGCTGTGAAGGAAACTGCAGGAACAAGGAAGAGCACTGCAAAAGTTTAAGATCAGCATCAGGTAAAAGATTTTAAGCCAAGGTAAAAACCAAAGCTGTAGATCATGACGTATAGCATCAATCTTACTTTCTTAAAGAAAAAAAAAATATATATATATATATATATATATATATATATATATATATATATATATATATATATATATATATATATATATATATATATATATATATATATATATATATAAATTAAATTTCAGCACAATTAGTAGTTTATGAAATGACGTCCAGGTAGTTTAAAACATCATGACCATAAACAAAGCATGAAGGCGTTCAAGACATGTAGAATACACTAAAGAATTCAACAGGACATTCACGAGATCAGAAGAGCGCTCAAGAGGATATTGAAAAGGTCATGAGGTCAAAGTGGTATTAACGAGGTCAAGAATGAGGCTAAGGGGACTCTCAAGCAGTTGAACAAATGCGTCCAAGATGTCAAAGGGCGTTCAGTGGGGTCAAGAGAGCGCTTCACGAGTCGAGAGAAAAATTTTAATGCCAAGGAAAGACATCAAGTTCATCCATGGTCAGTAAGCGAGCCTAGAGGTCAGAGGTCGTCCAATAGTTCAAGTCGATTAAAAGATGAGGTAAAAAATCAAAAGATTCATTACAATTAATTCTTTTCATTCGACTAAGAAATCAAGAACTTAATAGATCATGGAACACCTCAAAGTCATTAAAGATGTAATTTATTTTTTCTTTCTTCCCAAGGAATGTCATGTATTGAGGTTATTCGAGGTCACTGAGGTCACAGAGAGGTCGCGTCCTTGGGAGAGCCGAAGGTCACGCTTTCCTCAATCCTCGGGGATGAACAGGAGCCTCGTGCCGCTCGGTCCTAAATCCTCTCCTCGCGGCCTTAAAACTCGCCTGTAAATAAATGAAAAAGAACTTGTTTCCCGACCCTCGACTTTTGCTACGATACGAACATGAGGATTGGCCACTAAACCCCACCTTTCTATTTGTTTGTGATAGGTTCGTGTATTTATTCTTTATTGCTACTGTTCCTCTTTCGCGTTCCCATGTAGTTTTGTGGCTTAAATGCCCCTGTGGCTCAGAAATATTTTAGTCTGTTCGTATATCTAGTTATATATTCAAAATACTCTTCTAAAGTTTACCAATCAGCATGCTACTTGTTTATTTTGGCACTGAAATGAACGCCAGCCGCGGCATCAGTAATCAGGAAAAGTGCCAGTGAGACCTCGAGGGAGCGGCAGCACAGTTGAGAAGGAAGGTGAGCCAATGCCACCCAGCTAGTCACGCAGCGCCGGGAATGGAATGCAGTGGAGTTCAAAGTTTATTTTTTGTTCTGGTGTGTGTTATCCTCTCTCTACAGTGGTTGTGCTTGTGGAAGGAGGAAATATCATGAGGGAGGATTTGAGGGAAGATGTGAGGGGAGAATATAAGGAGAGAGAGAATGTGCTGGTAAAAGTGATGAAAAATGTAAAATATGAAAATATGGAATATGTATAAATGTTAGTTGTTCTTCATGCTTAACTATTAAAAAAACATGGCTGCAATATTGCATAAACACACATACACACACACACACACACACACACACACACACACACACACACACACACACACACACACACACACACACACATACCAGAGAAAGTGAGAAAAAAAAGAGAAGTACGAAATATGAAAGTATAGAATTAAAACGCTATTTCTATATTCTTAAACATCAAAACAAATCATAACTGTTGCAAAGAGAGAGGGAAAAAAAAAAAACGAAACGAAACACACACATATAGTGCAGTCAATCTTTTTCTCATTTATTTTCAGCAGACACCTGAACCCCCACAACCCCCACCACCACCACAATCACCACCACCACACACAGGAGTCCCCTTTACGTGGTGAAGACCCAACTATTCAATGCCAGTGGGTGGGACAGGCGGCTTCGAGGGACAAACGGGAGCAGTAAATTAATCCCCCAAATCAACAAACACAAACATGGAAGGGAATTTCACTGCAGACCGTCAATGTAATACCGCCGGAATCCGACACGAGTTTTATTTTTATTTTCGCTTTTTTTTTTTTTGTTTCTTTTTTTTTCCCTGGGTGATAAAAAGTTTGGGGCGCGGGAGCAGCATTATCATTATACACATGTATTTACTTTTCCCTCTCCGTTCTAATATTTGCTTTTAATTAATCCGCTGCACCTCAACCTTTTCCTCTCTCGTTTCCTCCAAAGCGAGTGAGCGGCGAGAGGGACTTAACGGCGCGGGCACGAACACCAAGGTCATGGATTTTTAGTTTAATGTTTTAATACTGTGTGGCAGGATTTCTGACGTTTTACAGAGAGAGAGAGAGAGAGAGAGAGAGAGAGAGAGAGAGAGAGAGAGAGAGAGAGAGAGAGAGAGAGAGAGAGAGAGAGAGAGAGAGAGTTTAAAAGTGTCCAGTACCAAGGTGGGGAGGAAAAGCATGATATTTGTACAGTAATGAGAAACACACACGCATTTTCTTCCCCGTAGGAGCGATGGCGTCTTGCAATATAAAGCTGAAGACGAAGGAAGGAGGAGGAGGAGGAAAAAAATAAGGTAGAAAGGGAAAGCAACACAACATCTACCACGTCAAGCATCCTGACAAGGTTAAGCGACATTCAGGTCTTGCCACCTTTAATTTTCTAACCTGGGAATTATAGATAAATGCAGATGAGACGGTGATCTTGAACTCAAGCGCTTATTGCCCTGTGTGTGTGTGTGTGTGTGTGTGTGTGTGTGTTACCCGAGTTCAATTGAAGTGCATGAGGAAGGAAGGCAAGGTGCATGAAAAGTAAAGAACGGGTTGCAATAATTATAATTTTCTACCGGGTCTCTGATGAAATTAATGACTTGCACACCTGACTCGAGAACACACCTGGTCACGGATGTGCAATTAAGATACACGTAATAGCAAAAAAAAAAAAAACATAGCTGAGAGGCATACTTACCCAATCTTACCCAATTATCATCACAGCCTTCACCTGCACAGCCACCACGGTAATGTAATACGAAAAAGGAACAAAACAAGTACAAAAAATGTCAAATACACCGATAGAAAACACCCACTGACGCCTTTCACAGCCAGATTAAGGAGACGACGACGAAAAAAAAAAAAAAAAAGAGGAGAGACGAGGAGGAGGAAAAAATAATAATAAAAAAGCAAATCACATCATTAACTCCTCGATCGTTTAACTTCTCATTAACATAATTACCTGCCTAAAGGACTGACTGAATATCTCAATGCACGCACAACCCAAGCAGGGAAAAAAGTAGTTGGAGAAAAACAAATAAAAAAAAAAAAACGATCACCACATAAAAAAAATAGAGAAAATGGACAACGCATTTTTTTTTTTTTTTCAGTCCCAATGTATCCTTCTCCGATAAATTCAGGCGAAATGTGATGCGCCGGAGAGACTTCACCTCCCCTCCTCCTCACAGCCTAAGTTCCCTGTGTCTTCCGCGTGACAGGATAAGTGGAGGGAGACACTTGGGTATTAGGTGCGTTGGAGGAGGAGGAGGAGGAGGAGGAGGAGGAGGAGGAGGAGGAGGAGAAGGAGGAGGAGGAGGAAGAGGAGGATGAGGAGGAGGAGGAAGAGTTGGAGGAGGAGGAGGAAACAATGGATTGAAACTTAGGAACAAGAGGGGAAGAACGAGAACAACAAAGACAACAAGAACGACAATGAAGAGAGAATATGGAAAAATAAAATGAGAACGAAATTATGGAGGAGGAGGAGGAGGAGGAGGAGTGGGTGGCTGGGAAAGCAACTAGAAGAAGGAAGAGGAGGAAGAGAAATGAGGACGAAGGGACAGAGCTTCAATTTCCCTCAGGAAGAAACTCATTTGTATGTAGATTCTGCTGTTTGATTTTCCCGAGCTGAGGTAATGTGATACCTTTAGCGTCTCCGGCGGCGGTGTGCGGCTTGTGGAGAGAAAGGAGGGAGGGAAGGAGGGAGCGAGGGTGGCGGGGAGGCAAAGATGAAGTTATGAAGGAGAGTGAGGCGGTGGATTAAGCGGGGGCGTTAAGTTAGATTAATAAGGAAGAAGATGAGGAGGAAGAAAAGGAGGAGAATGAGGAGGAGGAAGAGGAGAAGGAGGAGGAGGAGGAGGAGGAGGAGGAGGAGGAGGAGGAGGAGGAGGAGGAGGAGGACAAGGACGAAAAGGATGCAGCAGAGAAAAAAAGAAAACAAGGAAAGAAAGGTTGAATATGAATTACTAGTCACCGAGTTATGCATTTTTTGTTACAGTTTTCTACCTATTGTTATTTCAAGGTTTGAGAGAGAGAGAGAGAGAGAGAGAGAGAGAGAGAGAGAGAGAGAGAGAGAGAGAGAGAGAGAGAGAGAGAGAGAGAGAGAGAGAGAGATTATTTCACTATTCTGTGCTGCACTGGAATATGTTTTCTCTTTCACATTTCTGAGGTTACATCTCTGCTCACTTTCTCATTTTCATTCTCTCTCTCTCTCTCTCTCTCTCTCTCTCTCTCTCTCTCTCTCTCTCTCTCTCTCTCTCTCTCTCTCTCTCATTTATTCCCACATTTCATTATGGTTCTTTGTATCTCTTATTCATCTTTATTTCTTTCCTCTTTTTCTTTTTCGTCATATATTTTCTGTCCTTTTATTGACTAGTTTATTCCACTCAGTTTTCTCTCACTTCTATTTTTTTTCATTTTCTACCTTGTCTCTTTTCTTTCCCTTCCTCTAATTTCTATTTCTTCAACGAGCGTCTCTTAACTAATTATTCACCAACATTATCTCTCTCTCTCTCTCTCTCTCTCTCTCTCTCTCTCTCTCTCTCTCTCTCTCTCTCTCTCTCTCTCTCTCTCTCTCTCTCTCTCTCTCTCTCTCTCTCTCTCCATTTATCACCCAATATTCCAGTGCATATTGGTGTATTATTTGATTTCATATTGGTTTCCTTAATATAAACTTTCCACCCCTCTCTCCCTCTCCCCCAACCCCATAAGAGAAAAAACTCATTGGCAATTCATACTTTTCATCCGCTTATTCATTTATTCAATTTGTCTGGCAGTCTTTACTTTCACGAACATTTCCCAAAAGCGCTATGCATTTTATTTCACTTTCTAGGCTTGCTTTACTTTGCTTCCTTTCTCATGTGTAAAACTTTTCTGAAATGTTTTGTATCCTGAAACAAATGCATCTAACAAAGCCTGAAAATTTATCCCTCTGCCTCTCCCTGTCTCTCTGCCTCTCTGTCTCTCTATCTGGAATCTATATAACCACCAATCCCTCCCTGTCTCTCTCTCTCTCTCTCTCTCTCTCTCTCTCTCTCTCTCTCTCTCTCTCTCTCTCTCTCTCTCTCTCTCTCTCTCTCTCTCTCTCTCTCTCTCTCTCCCTTTCTCACTGCCTTGCTTCTCGCCACCCAGCTGTGTTCCTTACTCTCTTAAAGCGACTAGATTTCAATTTGCAAGTTCAGTTCCAAAGCACAAGTTAGAACATCGACCTCCGACACTATCGCGAATTTGCATGAACGTCCCGCCCACTCTCTCTCTCTACATACGTATGCATATCGCCCCCGGACCACGCCTCGCCCCGTCATTGGCATGCACACACCCGTCGACTCGAGACCAAAATCAGCAGTCCAGCACACACACACACACACACACACACACACACACACACACACACACACACACACACACAGGCAGACATACATACACGGTTCAACCTCACATATCACGCATCGGTTCACAGTCGTACATTCTACATCCCACGCGATTTCACAGGCTTGCACATTCTCTCTCTCTCTCTCTCTCTCTCTCTCTCTCTCTCTCTCTCTCTCTCTCTCTCTCTCTCTCTCTGGACTGTTGATTGTAATGGCTTTACAAGTGAAAAGATGAAACAATTAACCAAACGCATAAAGAAAAAAAAAAGAATGTTAAATATATGAAGAAAGATCAAGAATTACAACACGTAATGATTCCCAGACAAATTTGATTCACAGCTTCTTAAACGTTTGAGGCTGTGATTCATTTTCTCTTCCCGGTACAGTACGTGCCTTGTCCCCGCCTGGCCTGGATGTGGTACTGTCATTATCCCTTCTTTACCGCGCCTTACAGCTACCATTACGCCCTCTAATTGACACCATCATAGCGATCTCGCCACCATCGCCGCCCTTCTAATAAGGTCGTCCACGAAACCTTATTCCTCATTACAAAACAGCCTTCGCCTTTTTTATCATATCCGCTTCCTATTTTTTTTTTTTTTTTTTCCTGTCACCCATTGTTTGGAGGGAGATGGATCAATAGTGTGTCATAATACCCACCAGCCTGACCACGCCACGCTCCGCCGCGCCCATCGGAAGCCCCACATGCCCTACTTCACGCTGTCGCCCCTACAGTACTCCAGCGCCGCCACGGTTCAATACTCGTACAGTCTAGAATATCCTTCCTCCTCTTCCTTCTTCGCCTCCTTATCTGTGTTCTCTTCCGCTCCCTCTTTCACTACGTCCTCCTCCTCCTCCTCCTCCTCCTCCTCCTCCTCCTCCTCCTCCCTCCACATTATCCTGCATCGTTTCGCCCGTACCCAAGAACCAAGAGTTTCATATCTGAAGATCTAGATTAAATTTCCTGCGATAACTCTATCAATTTTTCGCAGAAGAAAACTTTTAATTGTCAGAGTTGGCTGGCCGGGTAATCACCTCTAATCATAATCTTTACATTATTTCGTTGCTACTGTTATATATATATTTTTTTTTTTCCTCTCTGTGAAATATCTTAAAACCAGGTGAAACTTAATCCCTAAAGTAACGAGGGGAGAAGCAGGTAGTAACACAGCTTCTCTCCAAAATGCGTTTTTTTTCCCTCAAGTTGCAAAAAGATAAATTCGTTTCTTTAACAATGTGAGGAATTGGTGAATAGAAGCTTTCATAACACACTCATTTTTCTTACCCATTCTATAAGGCAAAGGAAGAAAAATCATTTAACTCCTTGCATATTTGCATTTTCAGGAGTAATTGTTTTCCTTTCCCTCGGCGGCGCTGCCCCGCTCAGAGGCTCAAAGTTTTTAATCAGTCATGAACACCCGAGCGAAAAGCAAACCCGAGGCGTCTTTGTCAGGGCTCCGCTCACAATTAGCGACAATTTGCGTCCAAAGTTAGGTGTGGCGTGGGCAGGAAAATCCATGACGTATTCAGGTCCATTTTTCCCTTCTAAGCCAGCTTCCGACCTCCTCATTAGGGAAATTCTCATCCCCGTCAGAAAGGCCTCAGCTGTGCACGAGGATATGGAGGGAGAGCACACGAACACGCAGGAAGGGGAGAGGGAGAGAGAGCGGGAGGGAAGGAAACCGAGGCTGAGGGGAAGACGAAGGGAAGGGGGATGGGGAGAAATACGTAGTAGCAGGAACGATCATATTGCAAGATGGAAGGTTTAACATTTTGTGGCGATGGTGGTTATGGTGGTGGCGGTGTGGTGAAGGGAGAAGCAGAAGTATTATTGTTGTTATTTGTAAAGGTGGACTGCAATCTGTGGAGGCTGTAGTGATGAAAAAAAAAAGTGGAAATGATGACAGTGGTGATGAGTGGATGGATTAGAGTGGCAGTGCATGGAGATGAAAGGCAATGTTAGTTGTGGAAGTGATGTTAGGATGCGTCCTGGTAGTAATGGTGATGGTGGTGGTCATGGTGATGAGGGTGGGTAGTGACAGTCATGTAACAATATCAGTGAGAAACATAATTATTATGGCAATGATGGCGTTCGTTATCGTTCAAATGTGTAATCCACCTGAACAAAAACAACAACAAAGTAAAAAATAAATGGAAATAAAAAAAGACCCACCATTTTTTTCCCACGACTACTAATAACGTTTCTCTTCATTCCCGCAACAGTAACACGGGCGACCGCTGTTGTTCCCCGCCACTTAAAGGGTAATAGCGGCCAGAATATGCACACAAAAACTCATGGATAAAGTTTAATTAAATACTTCAAACGGGAAAATGGGTGAAATATATCCATAGTTCTGCACCTAACAAATTTACAGTCACGCGCCAGACAACAACGAGGCAGGTCTCTCTCTCTCTCTCTCTCTCTCTCTCTCTCTCTCTCTCTCTCTCTCTCTCTCTCTCTCTCTCTCTCTCTCTCTCTCTCTCTCTCTCTCTCTCTCTCTCTCTCTAACATTTTGCTACAGAATAGTTGTCGTGCCTAACTTAATACTATCTTGTACAACAAACATCACATGCGAACGCAGTAAAATAGCAATTTAATACTTTAATGAAGAAGAAAAAATATTCTGCACGAATTTCAAGAAACTTTTCCACCATTAACCCGAAAAAAATTCATGAGTTTGTTTTATTACCTAGAAGAGCACGAAGTCATTAGGAAGACTATGCATTTTTTTCTCTCTTTTTTTTCAGATTTCCAAAAGGCTTGTGAGAAAGTTTCCCTGGACGAGGCTCTGAGCAGGACGCAGAGCCCGTCACTCCCTCTGTAGTGAGCTACGAGAACCACTGCTGGCTGCTTCAATCTACACCGATACTGACCGATGTGAAAGACTGCACATGTAAATTTAGAGACGAGCAAAATCATCGCTAACTGAAGGATACGTTAGGATATATTTTCTTGTTAACCTGTCAATTCTAAGTACGCCAAAAAAAACACCGATAATAATACTGACGCGAAGGACTGCACGTAGAAATTTGGAAACCATCAAAATCTTCGCCATGGAAGGATACGTCCTGATGTGTTGCCTTGCTGACCTAGAAACGTAAGAACAAGAAAATATGCGAAGCTGCAAGAAGCCATCAGTCCCACACGTGGCAGTCCCTGTAAGAAACAAACCTACCCATTTTCATTTAGCATCCTCATCGACTTCATTCCCAGGAGCCCTATCTGAAAGGCTTCATCGAGATACCCTTTATTTCTATACATCCCTTGGTACCATCAGACGACTTGCTCCGGCCACGAACCTTGTAAGAGTCCCTTAGTAGGAGGTATTTTAGTCTCTGCCACCAGTTGTCTCCTACACGGAAAACCTGATGAACACGATCGAATTCCCAGAGCAAGACTCGTAAATATATAACAAAAGGAATTAATGTTCACGAACTAAGCAGGTTGGCAGGTCTTATTTCAATCTCATAAAGCTGAGTTAACGCAAGTTCACCCTAGCAACGACTCATGTTTCTCCGAAGATACTTAGAAAATTAGGCACTTAAGACAATTAAAGCAGTATCCTTGATTTTTATAGAAGGAAAACTTATAGCGGCAGAATCCTAATACCACGCTAGGGTTATAAACATGACGCAGGACGCCCATCAAAGGGTTATAAATCCTAAGCGCTGACCAATAAAACTTAAACTAT
Source organism: Scylla paramamosain (assembly GCF_035594125.1). Classification (NCBI taxonomy): domain Eukaryota; kingdom Metazoa; phylum Arthropoda; class Malacostraca; order Decapoda; family Portunidae; genus Scylla; species Scylla paramamosain. Next base: position 18,488,520 of record NC_087156.1, read on the forward strand.
CGAATCTGTTTCCTACGAAGTATCCACGACACAACAAATTTTCCTCAAAGCTTTCCCACTCCTAACATGTGCAAATTTATCTTCATTCTTTATATAATTCTGAAAAGCAATCCAGAAAACTAACCACTGTTATGCACGCTAATGTATTCTCCATTTATATTCTCTTAATCATACACTAAGAAGTGGAGTGCCAGCTCATCTCAGCCAGATACCTCCAGGGGAAAACGTTCCACAGATGACGTAAAAATTTAGACAACTAGCATGAGGACAAGAGGCCAAAAGGAGAATGAGAGGCTGGGAGGGGATCAGATGCTAGAATGTGGTGGAAAGGCCTCTTGCAAGCGTCGAAGTGGTGGGGACAAAGCAAACATATGATCCATAAACCCCATGGTCGACGTTGCGGGAGAGCGGCCGCCTCTTCCTTCCTCATTCCCTCCTCCCACACACACTCCCGGGAAATCGTAAACACTTGCTAAGGTTTGAGGCTGCGGTAAATGGACGAGGAGACGATGAAGCCATAGAGGGGCGCTATGCAGGCAGGACAATGTGGTAAATGATGAGAGAGAGAGAGAGAGAGAGAGAGAGAGAGAGAGAGAGAGAGAGAGAGAGAGAGAGAGAGAGAGAGAGAGAGAGAGAGAGAGAGAGAGAGAGAGAGAGAGAGAGAGAGAGAGAGAGAGAGAGAGAGAGAGAGAGAGAGAGAGAGAGACAGAGAGAGAGAGAGAGAGAGAGAGAGAGAGAGAGAGAGAGAGAGAGAGAGAGAGAGAGAGAGAGAGAGAGAGAGAGAGAGAGAGAGAGAGAGAGAGAGAGAGAGAGAGAGAGAGAGACAGAGAGACAGAAAGAGAGAGAGAGACAGAAAGAGAGAGAGAGAGAGAGAGAGAGAGAGAGAGAGAGAGAGAGAGAGAGAGAGAGAGAGAGAGAGAGAGAGAGAGAGAGAGAGAGAGAGAGAGAGAGAGAGAGAGAGAGAGAGAGAGAGAGAGAGAGAGAGAGAGAGAGAGAGAGAGAGAGAGAGAGAGAGAGAGAGAGAGAGAGAGAGAGAGAGAGAGAGAGAGAGAGAGAGAGAAATAGCAAACACATGAAGGATTCGTCAGCAGTAGACAGTCTTCTAAACTAACATGTTTCGCACAAACACTAGATGCTGTGTTGTCCTGAGGTAACACGTAACATCACTCTGATGAAAGAAACCTGACTGAATAGTGAGTATGATGATAATCAACACCTATTGCATTAGAAAGGATCGCCAGGAGGGGTCAATGGCGGAATTTCAGTCTGTCTCAAGAGAGGTACAAGTCCAGCTGCCACATACAAGCAACACCGCCCTGAACAGACCCGGTATAGTTCCTACTAGTGGTGGCAGATGACACTGCTCTCTTGATCCCCATACATAGGCCCCCAAAGACGATAGCAACACAGCGGGACGTACAGCAGATGTTAGAGAACAACTTCCAACCACCCTCGCAGGACCCGTCATCTCTAGACCCTCAGGAGCACCACTAACGGCCAGGTGCAACCAGTTCTATACCTGGCAAGGCCCACTCTACTCTCTCGAGACTGTCAGAAACACAGGAAAGGTGTTCTCCAGCTACGGGAAACTCCAGCAACTGCAGACGTCCCTTTACCGCAGGAAATGTCCGCACAACAGGTAAACGTGGGACTCAGAAGAAGCGGCAAGGAACAATCCCTATGTAAGAGTTTATCACAATTTTTTTTCAGCTTTTAAGTAGTGACACGAGAAAATGGTACTTAAGCCTAAAAATTGTAGTGCAGTGTAGTGTGCTCCTCTGTCCTGCTCTATTGTGCGTTCATTGTGTTATTAGTACTTGAGAGAGAGAGAGAGAGAGAGAGAGAGAGAGAGAGAGAGAGAGAGAGAGAGAGAGAGAGAGAGAGAGAGAGAGAGAGAGAGAGAGAGAGAGAGAGAGAGAGAGAGAGAGAGGGAAAGAAAGACTGACCACATCACCATCCTTCACCTTTCCGTCTCAAAATACCATAATTTTCCTCTTTTCCAGCCTCCTTAATTTTTCCTTAATTCCTTTCTTCATCATTAACCTCACATTCTTCTAAATCTTTTTTCCTTCTTTTCCCTCTATTTCGTCTTCCTCTTACCCGACACCTCTTACACCCCCCTGCCTCTTACTCCTACTCTCCCTCGCTCCCACCTCCTCTCCAGCAGCCGCCTAACCCACTCTCACATTCCCGCCATAAAGCTTCGCCTCACACTCGTCCTCTTCAGGCTCATTAACCTCACACTTGCTCACCTGCGCTGAATGTGAGCGAGCACCGCTAAGAATAAGGAGAAGCGCAAGGTCAGGCACCGTATCGTAAAAAGAAACAAAAAGAAACAAAAAAAAAAGGAAAAATAAAGTTAAACGGAGGAAAAATAAAAAAACGAGAGAAAAACGACGTATAAAATAAAAGCAAAAATAACTGACTACCTAACACACGTCACGCCGCCTCTTTGTGCGCACGTGTAAAGGGCTAACAAGAGGGAGGAAAGGTGGCTGTCTTGTGTTCGTCTGTTTTCTTGCTCGCATTTAACAGCGTGTTTCTAAATATAAGTGACATGTAATACCCCTCCTCACGTCATGGGCGGATACGTATATAGGGCATCAACAAGGAAGGAATTTCTGCACAACTCTGAAAAATAGGAGGAGGAGGAGGAGGAGGAGGAGGAGGAAAACAATGACGACGACAACGATGAAGATGAAGAACTGTATACAAAAAAGCCATGATGATGATGATGATGATGATGATGATGATGATGATGATGGTAGTGGTGGTGGTTGGTGGTGGTCATGGTGAAAAAGAACAAAACAAGAACAAGAAGAACAAGAACAAGAAGAAAAGAATGACAGCCTGACAAGAACACAAAAAAAAAAACAAGAACAGGAACAATATTGATGATAAAAGCCAAACTTTATGCATAAAATATAAAATGAATAATTCCTCAAGAGTATCAAGGGAAAACTAAATCATCTCCCTCTCCCTCCCTCTCCCTAAGTGACTCGAGTCAAAAAAAGCGAGACAGGAGTAGAAAAAAACGAAACAGTTACACAATAGCAGGAAGTGGGAATGTGTGCTATTACTATCGTCAGCTGCTGTCCTCAAGTTTTGTGTAATGTCAGGCGTAACCTTTTCTCCCTCTTTAAGACGTTAATAGATAAAAAGGCACGGAAATGAAAACCTTTACAATCCTCTTGTCACCGCAAAGGTACTTCCGTATTATTCCACGGTAATGTTGATTCTCTCTCTCTCTCTCTCTCTCTCTCTCTCTCTCTCTCTCTCTCTCTCTCTCTCTCTCTCTCTCTCTCTCTCTCTCTCTCTCTCTCTCTCTCTCTCTCTCTCTCTCTCTCTTTTCGTACGTACTTATATTCATACACGAGTAGTTTCAATATTTCTCTCCTCACTCTTTTTTTTTCTCAAGGGATATCGCAACTAGTTCAGAATTAATATATAAAAAAAGTTAATTGTAAGGTACCCCAAACTTTCTTCTTTATATTCTGAGAGGATAAGAAAGTTGCGAGGCGGCTCGTGATCGGCCATCAGTACAGCGAGAGGCGAGTCAAAAGTTTACGAAATTGTTGCTCAGTCACTTATCCACTCGAAGTAGAAGTTCGTCCTTAAAAGTGAGCGAACTAGACTAAGTTTTCAATAGAGTCGAAATGAAATTGAAAGTTCCTCTAGTGAAAAAAGGGGAAAAGTTGTATTTTTAATCGGAATTCCTGTACATCTGAGCTCCAGACGCAGGTGTGAGGAGGATAATTTCACGCTCAACACTTAATGGATATGTCCACTCGCCCTGACTGACACCAGCTGTGGCCTGATAAATTATGGTTCCCTTTTGTGATTTTAATGTATTTGGGTAGAGAACGAATTCACTTTCAACAACTGGTCTGACTAAATCTACTCTCCTCTTCCTCCTCCACCTCCTTCTCCTCCTCTTCTTCTCCTCCTTTTCTTCCACCTTCCCTGCTTCTGCATCCTCTACCTCTTCTTTCTCAATTTTCCTACTTCTCCTCTCTTCTTCTTCCTCCTTCCTTACTTCTGCATTATCTTCCTCTTCCTTTCTAACCTTCTTTCTACTTCTCCTCTCCTCTTCTTTTTCTTCCATCTCCCACATTTCTGCAATCATTTTTTTCTGTTCCTTTTCAATCTTCCTACTACTCCTCTTTCTCTCTTCCCCCTCCTCTTCCCCTTCTTCCATCTTCCCTTCCCCTGCAAGCTCTTCCTCCTCCTCCTCTTCCTCCTTCTTTCACCTTCCTGCACCCTATTCCCTTTCTTCTCAACCTTCTTCCTCCTCCTCCTTTCACCTTCCTGCACCCTCTTCCCCTTCCTTCTCAACCTTCCTCCTCTCTTCCTCCTCCTCCTCCTCCTCCTCCTCCTCCTCCTCCTCCTCCTCCTCCTCCTCCTCCTCCTCCTCCTCCTCTTCCTCCTCCTCCTCGTCCTTCTCTTCTCATATTCACTCTGCTCTCGACATCTTCAAATAAAAAAAAAAGTGAAATTGCCTTAAAGGATGATTGCCCGCCCAACCCAAATTTTAAACGCCCCACCAGATGACGTCAGACCCGCCATCAACAAAGGACCTTCCCACGGGGACGAGAAAGGTCGAAATTCACGCCCCACCAACCCTCCTGCGTCGCCCCTATTGATACGAGGCTCTTGGTGCATCGCTTAATTGGGTCCCCTTTCAGATTTATAGACGCAGGCGTATTGTGTTATTGAACATCGATGACAATTCACTCGCGAGGGGGAACAAGGACAGACTCTCTCCCTCTCCCTCTCTCTCTCTCTCTCTCTCTCTCTCTCTCTCTCTCTCTGGGAACCATATTGCAATAAGATGAATCGAAGGAGAAAGAAGACGAAAAAGAATAAGTGGAGCAACAGCATTAGGAGGAAGAGAATGAGGAGTACGAAGATAAGAGCGGAGACAGCGACGAGGAGAAAGCACTGAGGGAGAGGGAAGGGAGGAAAGAGGGAAGAGTGGGAATAGGGAAATGGAGGATCACGGTGACGTCGATGCTGAAAACAAGAACAGCAACTATGAGGAAAGAGTCAACAACATCAATGAGGAGGAGGAGGAGGAGGATGGCAATAACAGGCGGAAGGACAATGAGGAACACTGAATACTAGTCCAAAATCGAGAATAACGAAGAAGAAGAAGAAGAAGAAGAAGAAGAAGAAGAAGAAGAAGAAGAAGAAGAAGAAGAAGAAGAAGAAGAAGAAGAAGAAGAAGAAGAAGAAGAAGAAGAAGAAGAAGAAGAAGAAGAAGAAGAAGAAGAAGAAGAAGAAGAAGAAGAAGAAGAAGAAGAAGAAGAAGAAGAAGAAGAAGAAGAAGAAGAAGAAGAAGAAGAAGAAGAAGAAGAAGAAGAAGAAGAAGAAGAAGAAGAAGAAGAAGAAGAAGAAGAAGAAGAAGAAGAAGAAGAAGAAGAAGAAGAAGAAGAAGAAGAAGAAGAAGAAGAAGAAGAAGAAGAAGAAGAAGAAGAAGAAGAAGAAGAAGAAGAAGAAGAAGAAGAAGAAGAAGAAGAAGAAGAAGAAGAAGAAGAAGAAGAAGAAGAAGAAGAAGAAGAAGAAGAAGAAGAAGAAGAAGAAGAAGAAGAAGAAGAAGAAGAAGAAGAAATTAAGAACATCAACAACAAAACAACAAGAAGAAGAAAAGACAGGAAAAGTAAAGGCGAAGTAAGGAGGGCACCAGTTTGCAAGAAGCACCAGAGCGGGGCCCACTCAGTCGCTCACGTCTCTACTCTTAAGGGGAAAGTGAAGCTGGCCGGTCACTCCCTCGGGGCACAGCCAGCTCAACAGGTAGACAGTAAAGGTAATGCAACAGGTAAGGACAATGCAACAGGTAAAAAAAAATAGTAAGTATACCTTCATGTTATCCAGGTTAGCCATATTGGTAATTAAGCATAAGAAATTACTGATAAATATGGTGGAGAAAAGGAGAAAAAAAGGTAAGAGAATTGAAATTAGTAGCCACGAAGTCTTTTCAAAATATATATTGACAAAAATATTACACTACTGAGGAAAACGGCCGGAAAAGTAATGAAGAGGCAAGAGAAAGAAAAATAAGAAAAAAAAATGAAATAAGAGCGAGCCAACTCAAGACAATGGAAGACAGGAAGAAGTCGACAAGAGAAAAAAAAAAAACACAAACGAAGAAATAAATAAGACACGAAATAAAAACAGAACAAAGTGCCCACGAAAAGAAAGGAAACTGAGACACGTGCATTACAAGGTGTGTGTGTGTGTGTGTGTGTGTGTGTGTGTGTGTGTGTGTGTGTGTGTGTGTGTGTGAGGAGGGTAAGACAGTGGTAGCCAGTCTTTGCCTCCCAACCCTCTTCTCTTCCCCCCTCGCTCGTCTTCCCTCGCCTCGCTTCGGCCGCTCAGGAACCCAAAAATTTCCACGAATAAAAGCAGAGGTGAGGCGCGTGAGGCCCGACCGAGGCGGCGCGAGAGGAGATGTTGAATATTTACTTGTGAGGAGAAAATAAGGGGTAAGAGAGGCTTTCAAGATGAACGAGGAAAAGTTTGCAAGATATGATAATGCCATGCAGGATGTGTGTGTGTGTGTGTGTGTGTGTGTGTGTGTGTGTGTGTGTGTGTGTGTGTGTGTGTGTGTGTGTGTGTGTGTGTGTGTGTGTGTGTGTGTGTGTGTGTGTGTGCGTGCGTGAGAGAGAGAGAGAGAGAGAGAGAGAGAGAGAGAGAGAGAGAGAGAGAGAGAGAGAGAGAGAGAGAGAGAGAGAGAGAACTTTCTCACATCATATATATATAAATATGACATCAAGAAATACCAACTTAAAGAAAAAGAGAAAGACATTGTTTAACTTTCTCTCAGCATCGTAAATAACAGAGAGCAAAAGAAATATTAACTGCAACAACGGGAAAAATAATTGTTGATCTTTCTTGAAACATCGTAAATAGCATGTAAAGAAATAAACTGTAACAGAGACTTCACATTTAAGTTTTACTTCTGTACTCCTCATTTCTTGACGAATGTCGAAACGCACCTACCTTTAAACTTATCCATCTTTTTCTTTCCCGACTTTTCCTTACTATTCCTGTGCATGTTTGATATCCTTTAAGCCTACGTGTCGCTACTAGTGCTTAGGCCTATGTACATTGCCACTGCTGGACTTATTTGTGGCATCAGAGGAATGTAATTTGTGTTGAAAGGCTTAGGGTTTGCTGTACGAGTCTCTACTACTGAGGTTGGCGTTTTAGTGAATTGTATTTGTCTATGTATATATCCAGTGCTGGATTTGTTTAGGTATCAGAGGATGTGCAGCTTGGGTTGAAAAATTTAGTGAGTTTACTGTACGAGTCTCTGGTTTTCAGGTTAACGCTGCGGTGAATTCCACTTGCATGAGAAAATAGACAGGGAAGTGATCTTGTCAGGGGAAGTAAATACACACATACACACATACACACACACACACACACACACACACACACACACACGGGTCAATACTCACTAAGGTCACGCCCGTGGGTAGTAACGTTCGTCCCAATAGAAAAAATACCATGCCAGGAAGTACAAAATCGTATTTGTCGTTGTCACCTTGTCTACCTACCTCTACACCATGCCCTCCTTTCCCTTCCCCCTTTCCCTCCTTCCCCCTCAGCCAGCCCCTCTCCGTCTCTCCCCGTTCACCTCCACACACCTGCCCGACTCCTAATTATTGCATGTTTGACGTCACTCTTTGCCTGTCTGACGTCATGGCTTGATCGCGCACTCTCTCTCCAGTTTTCATCTTTATCTGTGACATTTCCAAACTTTTTTCGGCGACGCACTTAATCCTTTAGTTCTTCTTTTCTGGTGTGGGTATTAGAAAAGAGTCAATATTTTCTCTAGTTTAAATATGAGAATACTTGTCATCTCCATCGTTTCTGGGGTTCGAGGAAGAAGCAATGTAAATAACAGGTAAAGATTGTCCTTTTTACTACATCCTTTCTCCTCCTCCTCCTTCTCCTCCTCTTCGATCCCCAAAAATACGAAACTTCACAAAATAGTTAGTGTAAATAGATATATTCCCTTGTTCATTATTATATGTACCTTTCTTACATATAATTCCACCCCTTCTATTTTCCAGACATAATTAAAAAGTATATAACTTGTTTTTATTGCTTCTTTTTTTTTCTTATTTCTTTTTCACATTCTCCTTTTTCTCCTCTCTCTCTCTCTCTCTCTCTCTCTCTCTCTCTCTCTCTCTCTCTCTCTCTCTCTCTCTCTCTCTCTCTCTTCCTTCACCTATTCTTACTTTTCCTCCGTCTTTTGTTCCTCGTGTACCTCCCCCCTCATCTTCCTCCTGTTTCTCCTCCCTCTCAGTGTCCGGAGAAGCCGTAAAGAATAATCTGGTGGTGAGGTGGCGAGGTTTCCACGATCGACTCTGCATCAGTAATCGATCATTTTTCAGCCGCCGTAAAGGAAGCTATAAATTGGTTTGACTCCACACCCTAACACCAAGCGCCCCCCACAGCCTTCCTTT
>NC_087156.1:18501996-18504496 GCF_035594125.1 Scylla paramamosain
AGACAGCTAGATATGCAACATTGAGGCGGTGAGAGAGAGGCTGAAGACAGTCAGTTAGAGGAGAGGAGTTGATGAGACGAAAAGCTTTTGATTCCACCCTGTCTAGAAGAGCAGTATGAGTGGAACCCCCCAGACATGTGAAGCATACTCTATACATGGACGGATAAAGCCCTTGTACAGAGTTAGCAGCTGGGCGGGTAAGAAAAACTGGCGGAGACGTCTCAGAACACCTAACTTCATAGATGCTATTTTAGCTAGAGATGAGATGTGAAGTTTCCAGTTCAGATTATAAGTAAAGGACAGACCGGGGATGTTCAGTGTAGAAGAGGGGCACAGTTGAGTGTCATTGAAGAAGAGGGGATAGTTGTCTGGAAGGTTGTGTCGAGTTGATAGATGGAGGAATTGAGTTTTTGAGGCATTGAACAATACTAAGTTTGCTCTGCCCCAATCAGAAATTTTAGAAAGATCAGAAGTCAGGCGTTCTGTGGCTTCCCTGCGTGATATGTTTACCTCCTGAAGGGTTGGACGTCTATGAAAAGACGTGGAAAAGTGCAGGGTAGTATCATCAGCGTAGGAGTGGATAGGACAAGAAGTTTGGTTTAGAAGATCATTAATGAATAATAAGAAGAGAGTGGGTGACAGGACAGAACCCTGAGGAACACCACTGTTAATAGATTTAGGAGAAGAACAGTGACCGTCTACCACAGCAGCAATAGAACGGTCAGAAAGGAAACTTGAGATGAAGTTACAGAGAGAAGGATAGAAACCGTAGGAGGGTAGTTTGGAAATCAAAGCTTTGTGCCAGACTCTATCAAAAGTTTTTGATATGTCCAAGGCAACAGCAAAAGTTTCACCAAAATCTCTAAAAGAGGATGACGAAGACTCAGTAAGGAAAGCCAGAAGATCACCAGTAGAGCGGCCTTGACGGAACCCATACTGGCGATCAGATAGAAGGTTGTGAAGTGATAGATGTTTAAGAATCTTCCTGTTGAGGATAGATTAAAAAACTTTAGATAGGCAGGAAATTAAAGCAATAGGACGGTAGTTTGAGGGATTAGAACGGTCACCCATTTTAGGAACAGGTTGAATGTAGGCAATCTTCCAGCAAGAAGGAAAGGTAGATGTTGACAGACAGAGCTGAAAGAGTTTGACTAGGCAAGGTGCAAGCACGGAGGCACAGTTTCGGAGAACAATAGGAGGGACCCCATCAGGTCCATAAGCCTTCCGAGGGTTTAGGCCAGCGAGGGCATGGAAAACATCATTGAGAAGAATTTTAATACGTGGCATGAAGTAGTCAGAGGGTGGAGGAGAGGGAGGAACAAGCCCAGAATCGTCCAAGGTAGAGTTTTTACCAAAGGTTTGAGCAAAGAGTTCAGCTTTAGAAATAGATGTGATAGCAGTGGTGCCATCTGGTTGAAATAGAGGGAGGGAAGGAAGAAGAATCAAAGTTATTGGAGATGTTTTTGGCTAGATGCCAGAAATCACGAGGGGGAGTTGAGATCTTGAAAGGTTTTGACATTTTCTGTTAATGAAGGAGTTTTTGGCTAGTTGGAGAACAGACTTGGCATGGTTCCGGGCAGAAATATAAAAGTGCATGAGATTCTGGTGATGGAAGGCTTAAGTACCTTTTGTGGGCCACCTCTCTATCATGTATAGCACGAGAACAAGCTGTGTTGAACCAAGGTTTGGAAGGTTTAGGACGAGAAAAAGAGTGAGGAATGCATGCCTCCATGCCAGACACTATCACCTCTGTTATGCGCTCAGCACACAAAGACGGGTCCCTGACACGGAAGCAGTAGTCATTCCAAGGAAAATCAGCAAAATACCTCCTCAGGTCCCCCCAAACTAGCAGAGGCAAAACGCCAGAGGCACCTTTGCTTAAGGGGATCCTGAGGAGGGATTGGAGTGATAGGACAAGATAAAGATATGAGATTGTGATCGGAGGAGCCCAACGGAGAAGAAAGGGTGACAGCATAAGCAGAAGGATTAGAGGTCAGGAAAAGGTCAAGAATGTTGGGCGTATCTCCAAGACGGTCAGGAATACGAGTAGGGTGTTGCACCAATTGCTCTAGGTCATGGAGGATAGCAAAGTTGTAGGCTAGTTCACCAGGATGGTCAGTGAAGGGAGAGGAAAGCCAAAGCTGGTGTTGAACATTGAAGTCTCCAAGAATGGAGATCTCTGCAAAGGGAAAGAGGGTCAGAATGTGCTCCACTTTGGAAGTTAAGTAGTCAAAGAATTTCTTATAGTCAGAGGAGTTAGGTGAGAGGTATACAGCACAGATAAATTTAGTTTGAGAGTGACTCTGTAGTCGTAGCCAAGATGGTGGAAAACTCGGAAGATTCAAGAGCGTGGGCACGAGAGCAGGTTAAGTCATTGCGCACATACACGCAGCATCCAGCTTTGGATCGAAAATGAGGATAAAGAAAGTAGGAGGGAACAGAAAAGGGGCTACTGTCAGTTGCCTCAGACACCAGGGTTTCAGTGAGGAAAAGAAGATGA
>NC_087156.1:18509496-18521996 GCF_035594125.1 Scylla paramamosain
GGTTTACCATGCATTATAGAGTCGGTCATCTGCAGCAGCAAGACACACCTGGTCGAGGGGGAAGGAAGGGCGCGCCAGGCACCTGACGAGGGATTATGGCGCCAGGTGCTCCTAAATCACCTCGGGCGCAGAGTCGTAAAATGCGTTACTTTTATACCAAATGTGAAAATGGATGGAGCTTTTTTTTTTTTTTCTCTCTCTCTCTCTCTCTCTCTCTCTCTCTCTCTCTCTCTCTCTCTCTCTCTCTCTCTCTCTCTCTCTCTCTCTCTTTCTTTCTTTCTCAATTAGTCTGTTTCTAGTCCACGTAACTCAAATTATTCTTCTCTTTCTTTTATTTATTTATTGATTTGTTTCTGTTGTAAATTGCTATCCTGTGTTATCTTATCAAACTGGAAATCATGCATGCAACAATAGCATTTCCTGTTACTTTACTTTTTTTCTGTTACTACTCTGTTTTGCTTTTAAAAATGCAAATGCTAATTACGACCTCAACTAGTTATACTTCATTTATACTCTCCCTCTGCATACACTTCCACGGTTAATCTGTTTTGGTTCGTTACCTGATTATGACTAAGCTGTTATTAATCAAACTTTAAGTATTATCCCTACTTCTTTTTCTACGAAAGCATTTATCAATAACTTCCAATACTTTATCTTAAGTCTCTATAATGTCTTTTTTTTTTTACTCATAACATTCTGATACAATTACTTCCTTTCAGTACAGTTGTATCTTGGAATATATTTACTTATTCTAATATAGTGCATTTTTTTTTCTTTCTTCTTCTAATCGCTTTCTCTCTCTCTTCCTACAACCTTCCAGCTTCTCCCTTCCATGCAGGTCCCTTCTTAACCTTTCCCTGTACTTCATCCCTGCAGCCCTTCCCTCTCTCCCTCTCTCTCACCTTCCCACCCCTTCCTTCAACTCTTATCCACATGCACCTTGGTACCTTTTCCTCCTGTGCACAAATCCTCCACTTCCCTCCCCTTCCCTTCCCTTGATCCTGTACTTCCATCAACGCCTTGCCCTCTCAGTTCCTTCCCCTGGTTTCCTTTCCTTGCCCTCTTCTACGGCTCCCTTCCTTCCCCTCTACTCGCGTCTACCGTCCTATTCTAATTACCGTGTCCTGGATCTATCATCGCCTATGGGTCGTTTATGTCACATTAGTCAGTGGCAGACGTCCTTATAGCTCCCTTTCTTACCCTCCTCCCATCCCCCTCCTCCGCCTTCTCTTCCTTCCATCTTCCCTCCCATTTTTCATCCTCTGATCCCTGTGGCCTATTCTCCCGACCGTTTATTGGGCTTTTGCTTCCCTTTTTCTTTGCCTTTTTCCCCTTTCGTGTTATCTTCCAATTCTTCGTTATCTTCGAGCCAGCTGACCGCAAGTATTGAAGGAGGAGGACGAGGAGGGGAAACGGGAATAGGAGGAGGAGGAAAGGAGGGGAATAAATTACAAAAAAAAAGGAAAACCAGAAAAAAAAAATCATTTAGACAAGCGCCATCAAAAAGACGCAATAAAAAACAACTAATGATAAGAAAAAAAACGAACGAAAAAAAATTTAAAAAATAAAATGAAACCAAAAATAGAACATCAAAGAAAAAGAGAAAGTGGAGGAGAGAAAGAGAGAAAGAAAAAAAACAATAAATTCCAGTGGAGGAGAAGGAAGAGAGATAGAGAATGATGATAATGGAGGAGGGGAAGGAGGAGAGGGAGAGGGAGAGAAGCTATAGCGACTGCAAATATTGACACTTGTACGCTAAGTAAGTTGGGGGAAGGAGGGATGTATGTACGACCACTGCGAATGGATAGTGGGGTGTGGCAAGACCTGGTGCAGAGGGAGAGAGGGAGAGGAAGAGGGAGGGTGGTAGAGGAGGCTTATGAGGGGGAAGAGCAATTTCAGGGGTGGAAAGGAGGGGAAACAACTGAGAGAGAGAGAGAGAGAGAGAGAGAGAGAGAGAGAGAGAGAGAGAGAGAGAGAGAGAGAGAGAGAGAGAGAGAGAGAGAGAGAGAGAGCAAGGAGAACAAGAACAAGATGAACAGCAAGAAGTAGCAGAAGAGGAGAAAGAGGAGCAGCAGGAGGAGGAAGAAGAGGGAGAGGAGGAAAGAGGAGAAAGAAGAAAAAAAAAGAAAGGAGGAAGACATAAAAAACTGCATAAGGCTATGGGGGAAGAGGAAATGGAGGGAAAATGGCAGAATAAAAAGAACTATCAACGAGAGAGAGAGAGAGAGAGAGAGAGAGAGAGAGAGAGAGAGAGAGAGAGAGAGAGAGAGAGAGAGAAAGGGTACAGCCAATGAAAGAGGAATAGGGTACAAAAGATCATAATGAGAAAATGCAACTTTTATTTCCTCACGAGTATTTCCCCTCCGCTCGTCCGTCCACTCCCTGCCGTTTGTTTACCGCCCAGCCTGGGTTTAAAACTGGACAAGACACACTCCCTCTGTGCATCCATTAGCAGTTTGGTCCCTCCTGTATTTCTAGCCCTTTTTTTCCCTCTCTTTTTTTTTTTTTTATCTTTATCTCTCTCCTCCAGTGTTCCTTGTACTTTTGGTAATTCCTTGTTGGGTTGGTCTCTTTTTTACTGTCTGCGCGCTTAGTTTAATTTCTTTCAGACGTCAATTGCGTTTGTAAATATTTTAGTTCTTTACTTCCTCTTCCCTAGGTGCGGTGGTTGTATTGTTCTCTTTAACCTATGTAATTTTCTTTTATATTTTCTTTCTTTGCTTTTTTTTTTTCAGTGAAGGAAATGCCATTAAGTGTTTGTTTGTGTGTGTGTGTGTGTGTGTGTGTGTGTGTGTGTGTGTGTGTGTGTGTGTTACGTCGAAGCCACTTATTTTCTTTTTTTTTTTTTTGTCTCTTGCAACTTGACGTTTTTAGTGAAGGGAATGGTACTTAACTATATATATATATATATATATATATATATATATATATATATATATATATATATATATATATATATATATATATATATATATATATATATACATATATATATATATATATATATATATATATATATATATATATATATATATATATATATATATATATATATATATATATATATATATATATATATATATATATATATATATATATATATATATATATATATATATATATATATATATATATATATATACATATATATATTATATATATATATATACACTTTTTTTTTACGTTATCTCGAGGCAATTAATCTATTCACCCATACGACACCATTTCGCCATACTAGTTCTACGACGCCCAGTACTTCAGATACAGACAAGGAGCTGATACTTTCAATGCCATGAATATGATGTGTGTTCTACGTGCCATTATTCGTTTCCATGTGTTCGTCATAGGAAGTACATCACATTCGCAGTGGAGTTCAAATAATTACTGACTACATAACGAACGTAACTCCTTTTATTTATGTATTTATTTGTTTAATTATTCATTTACCTTTCCCTTTTTTCTCTTATTTCTTATTATTTGTTTATTTATTTATCTAATTATTTGTTTTGCAATTTAAATTCAGTAATAAATTCACAAATTGATGTCACGCGTTTGTTAACACTTTGAATCAGTTGCACGTCAAGCTGTAATACTCCAAAACCTGCATTATTTTTTTTTTCTGCATCAGTCTGTGTTTTCTCTATATGGGTATGCTATAAGCGTCACCACACAATAAAAAAAAAAAAAATGTAAAAATAGCAATAAGAACATGAGAACATGAAAGCGGCGTCTTCACTGTAAAGGTCCTTAACAATTTCATCATAAAGAAAACGAAACATTAAATTGGTTCCAAGAGAAGCTATTGACGAATAAAAGACGACATTGAATGAGCTACAGGGTTTAAAATCAGTTTGAAAATAATACATGCCAAAAAGAATTGACTCTGGGAAGAGAGAGAGAGAGAGAGAGAGAGAGAGAGAGAGAGAGAGAGAGAGAGAGAGAGAGAGAGAGAGAGAGAGAGAGAGAGAGAGAGAGAAGAGAGGGGGGAGAGAGAGAGAGAGAGAGAGAGAGAGAGAGAGAGAGAGAGAGAGAGAGAGAGAGAGAGAGAGAGAGAGAGAGAGAGAGAGAGAGAGAGAGAGAGAGAGAGAGAGAGAGAGAGAGAGAGAGAGAGAGAATGTTCTTATTCACAAATTAGTACACGTTTGTAAATAAAACTGGTTATTCCGTGAGGACCGTCTTGTCACGAGAGAGAGAGAGAGAGAGAGAGAGAGAGAGAGAGAGAGAGAGAGAGAGAGAGAGAGAGAGAGAGAGAGAGAGAGAGAGAGAGAGAGAGGATAACCAACACTAATTCAGATTCTTATTGGCGCCAAGAGTGATGTCATATTCATTACAAGAGACATTGCCACGGTCAGCCTTATCCATCAGTTATCTAGTCGAATACAGTTACTTGTCAAATACACGCTTGGTAGGGAATCACCAACAAGGATGAGCGGCCACAAGAATTAAATCAATGTATCAATATTATCTACTAACATACGAGGGAAGAAAACTTGTTACGACATCAGCATCAGCAAGTAACACAGGAAGTGAGCAGAATATAACAAGGAGAGCCTATGGATCCTTAGTAAACACAGAATGGCGCGAAGTCACATGATCATTAAGTGTTATGGTCGTTCCTTGTTAACATTCGAAGTCACGAGGTCACTACTAGCACAGAACGTCACACCAATGATATATGAGGTCACACCAACGAGAGAAGATTCAAGATCACACCACTGGCCCAAATAGCACAAAAAATTCATGAGGTCACAAGATCACGCTACAAGCACAAGTGACCACGAAGTCATACCAAAAGAGGTCACACCTTACCAAGCATTGAAACGCAAGAGGTCGTGGTGAGTGATAAGGTGGTAAGGTCACAAGGTCACACTACTAGTACAGGAGGCTGCGGGATGGGGGGTGGCGGGTCACAGCGGGTGTTATGGGGCGAACACCGGATTTATGAGGCGCGGAAAAGACGTATTAAGAATAAATAATGAACGTAATAAGACTGGAACAAAAAAAGTCTTCCACGGTTGGGCGATACGTCAAGACCTCCCTCCCTCCCTTCCTCCCTCCCTTTCTTTCTTCTCTCCCCTTCCCTTTCTTCCCTTCCTCCCGTTATTCTTTTCAATCTTTT
The DNA here is from genome assembly GCF_035594125.1 of Scylla paramamosain. Classification (NCBI taxonomy): domain Eukaryota; kingdom Metazoa; phylum Arthropoda; class Malacostraca; order Decapoda; family Portunidae; genus Scylla; species Scylla paramamosain. The sequence continues at coordinate 18,514,616 of NC_087156.1, forward strand.
CTTTCCCTCCCTTTCTTCCTCCTTCACTACCTCACTTCCTCTTCCCCCTGTTTACCTGTCTTTCTCCTCTCCCATCTCTTTTTCCTTGTTTTTTTTTTCTCTTTTTCCGTTCCTTTATTTCTTTTTCCTCTTTTCTTTCGTACGTTTCCCTCTCCTACAATCCACGCTCCTTCACTTCTTTCCTACATCCTTCTCTTTCCCTCTCACTTTCTCTCCCTCTTTTTTTCCTTTTCCTCAGCTCCTTTCTTCCTATCCTTTCCTCCTCGTTCCCTCTCTCGTTTCTTCTTCCGGTATACTCTCTTCTTTCCTTTCCTTTATTCCCTTACACTCTCCTTCCTTCATTCTTATTTTTCCTTCTCTATTTCCTTCCTTCATTTTCCCCATACTCTCGAAAACCTGCCTCTCATTCTTCCTACCTCTCTCTTTACTCGTGCTCTCCTTTCCCTTACTCCTTCCCTCCCTTCACCCACACCGCCTTCCCTCCTACGTACAAGGAAGGAGGGAGTGAAGGAAGGAGGGCGTGACGTCACCCGAGGCAAACATGTCCCTGTGATGACTTCGTGATTTTTGAGTGAGTCACCCTGTGTTTTTTTCTTTTTCTTTTTTTTTTTTTCTTTTTCTTCTACACATTTACTGGTTTTATGAAATTATACTTGCAATATATTAGTTTTTTTTTCCGTCATCTAACGCCTGTCTTGTTGTTGTTGTTATTATTATTATTATTATTATTATTATTATTATTATTATCATTATTATTATTATTATTATCATCATCATCATCATCAAATTTTCTTCACATTTTTTTTCTTATTACGTGTTTTTTTTGTTTTTTTTTTAAGATTAATGAAAGGTTTATTTAAATTATTTTCATCTAAGTACTCGTATATCCCATTCCTATCATTCTCTCTCTCTCTCTCTCTCTCTCTCTCTCTCTCTCTCTCTCTCTCTCTCTCTCTCTCTCTCTCTCTCTCTCTCTCTCTCTCTCACATGCGTCATCATTATGTGTCCCCATACGACCCTTCCCTTCTTCTCCCTCCATATACATTCCCTCCCACTTTATCCCTCCCCTCGCCTCGCCCTTATCTCACACCTTCCCCTCCATCACACACTGCACCACAAAGCTTCCTTCCCGCTCTCTCTCTCTCCCTCTCCACACACCCTATTTCGCCTCCTCCTTCCTTTACCACACACCACCACACACACCTCTCTTGGTTTGCTTACTCTCTCCCTGTTCCTCACACTCCCTGCCCCTTTCAACTGTTTCCTTCACACCGTGCACCTGCTAACGTACACTCCCCCCCTCCCCCACCCACGGCAACTGCCTCTCAGCCTCTCATGTTCCCCCTGCAGCCCGGAACAAGCCACCAAGGAGCGCTACACAGGACTCCAATGAATCAATTCTACCCTAAGCCACACACAGCAGACGCCTCACCGATGGCTCCCGGCCCCTGCAGCGCCCTGACGGCTTAAAATATACTGCATTTTAGCCAGTAATAAATTTTGACCACGTGATTCATGCCGCCCTATCCTGCTCTGCTCGCCTGGCTTCTGGTACCCTACGCTACTGGTTCTCTTCCTCCTCTTCCTCTTCTTCCTCATCCTCTTCCTTGTTTTCCCTCGCATTGCCTCTCCGCTGGTGTTCTCTTTATTAGACGAGGCCTTCCCCGTTGGCTCTCAGCGGCCGCCCTCACCAAGCTGGGAATTAGAAGTCCCCAGATCAGAAGTAGCCAGTGAGGTCTAAAGCACTGATCAGGGGGTGCTGTGAACTTATCATTAAACCCAGCTGTGACCTCACTGAACGTTTCCCTTTGTGTCTCACAACACAAGGGGGCAGTCACAGCCTGCCCTCTAAAGACAACTCTCTTCCTCCACACAAAACTACAAGCACCTAATAACACACACACCCTTCAATCAAAAATTTTAAAATCATCATGGCGACTCCTACACCAGCCTCGGAGTCCCCATCTGGGGAAGGGACCATAAATGTCCCCAGGTCGGACTGCCTTTCTGTCGACGACCCTAAGTGTCTTGACACCCCTCTCAACTTTTTCTTTTCATTACCTTCTGCAACATTCGCGGTCTAAGATCTAATTTTCAATCTGTAGAACACCACCTCTCCTCTTCTAAACCTCATCTTCTTTTCCTCACTGAAACCCTGGTGTCTGAGGCAACTGACAGTAGCCCCTTTTCTGTTCCCTCCTACTTTCTCTATCCTCATTTTCGATCCAAAGCTGGATGCTGCGTGTATGTGCGCAATGACTTAACCTGCTCTCGTGCCCACGCTCTTGAATCTTCCGAGTTTTTCACCATCTGGCTACGACTACAGAGTCACTCTCAAACTAAATTTATCTGTGCTGTATACCTCTCACCTAACTCCTCTGACTATAAGAAATTCTTTGACTACTTAACTTCCAAAGTGGGGCACATTCTGACCCTCTTCCCTTTTGCAGAGATCTCCATTCTTGGAGACTTCAATGTTCACCACCAGCTTTGGCTTTCCTCTCCCTACACTGACCATCCTGGTGAACTAGCCTACAACTTTGCTATCCTCCATGACCTAGAGCAATTGGTGCAACACCCTACTCGTATTCCTGACCGTCTTGGAGATACGCCCAACATTCTTGACCTTTTCCTGACCTCTAATCCTTCTGCTTATGCTGTCACCCTTTCTTCTCCGTTGGGCTCCTCCGATCACAATCTATCTGTATCTTGTCCTATCGCTCCAATCCCTCCTTAGGATCCCCCTAAGCAAAAGTGCCTCTGGCGTTTTGCCTCTGCTAGTCGGGGTACCTGAGGAGGTATTTTCCTGATTTTCCTTGGAATGACTATTGCTTCCGTGTCAGGGACCCGTCTTTGTGTGCTAAGCGCATAACAGAGGTGATAGTGTCTGCCATGGAGGCGTACATTCCTCACTCTTTTTCTCGTCCTAAACCTTCTAAACCTTGGTTTAACACAGCTTGTTCTCGTGCTATACATAATAGAGAGGTGGCCCACAAAAGGTACTTAAGCCTTCCATCACCAGAATCTCATGCACTTTATATTTCTGCCCGGAACTACGCTAAGTCTGTTCTCCAACTAGCCAAAAACTCCTTCATTAACAGAAAGTGTCAAAACCTTTCAAGATCTAACTCACCTCGTGACTTCTGGCATCTACCCAAAAATATCTCCAATAACTTTGCTTCTTCTTCTTTCCCTCCTCTATTTCAACCAGATGGCACCACTGCTATCACATCTATTTATAAAGCTGAACTCTTCGCTCAAACCTTTGCTAAAAACTCTACCTTGGACGATTCTGGGCTTGTTCCTCCCTCTCCTCCATCCTCTGACTACTTCATGCCACCTATTAAAATTCTTCGCAATCATGTTTTCCATGCCCTTGCTGGCCTAAACCTAAACCCTCGGAAGGCTTATGGACCTGATGGTGTCCCTCCTATTGTTCTCCGAAACTGTGCCTCCGTGCTTGCACCTTGCCTAGTCAAACTCTTTCAGCTCTGTCTGTCAACATCTACCTTTCCTTCTTGCTGGAAGTTTGTCTACATTCAACCTGTTCCTAAAAAGGGTGACCGTTCTAATTCCTCAAACTACCGTCCTATTGCTATAATTTCCTGCCTATCTAAAGTTTTTTAATCTATTGTCAACAGGAAGATTCTTAAACATCTATCACTTCACAACCTTCTATCTGATCGCCAGTATGGCTTCCGTCAATGCCGCTCTACTGGTGATCTGGCTTTCCTTACTGAGTCTTGGTCATCCTCTTTCAGAGATTTTGGTGAAACTTTTGCCGTTGCCTTGGACATATCAAAAGCTTTTGATAGAGTCTGGCACAAAGCTTTGATTTTCAAACTACCCTCCTACGGCTTCTATCCTTCTCTCTGTAACCTCATCTCAAGTTTCCTTTCTGACCGTTCTATTGCTGCTGTGGTAGACGGTCACTGTTCTTCTCCTAAATCTATTAACAATGGTGTTCCTCAGGGTTCTGTCCTGTCACCCACTCTCTTCTTATCATTCATTAATGATCTTCTAAACCAAACTTCTTGTCCTATCCACTCCTACGCTGATGATACCACCCTGCACTTTTCCGCGTCTTTTCATAGACGTCCAACCCTTCAGGAAGTAAACATTTCACGCAGGGAAGCCACAGAACACTTGACTTCTGATCTTTCTAAAATTTCTGATTTTAGAGCAAACTAGGTATTGTTCAATGCCTCAAAAACTCAATTCCTCCATCTATCAACTCGACACAACCTTCCTGACAACTATCCCTTCTTCTTCAATGACACTCAACTGTCCCCCTCTTCTACACTGAACATCCTTGGTCTGTCCTTTACTTATAATCTGAACTGGAAACTTCACATCTCATCTCTAGCTAAAACAACTTCTATGAAGTTAGGCGTTCTGAGACGTCTCCGCCAGTTTTTCTCACCCCTCAGCTGGTAACTCTGAACAAGGTCCTTATCCATCCATGTATGGAGTATGCTTCACATGTCTGGGGGGGGGCGGTTCCACTCATACTGCTCTTCTAGACAGGGTGGAATCAAAAGCTTTTCATCTCATCAACTCCTCTCCTCTAACTGACTGTCTTCAGCCTCTCTCTCACCGCCGCAATGTTGCATCTCTAGCTGTCTTCTACCGCTATTTTCATGTTAACTGCTCTTCTGATCTTGCTAACTGCATGCCTCCCCTCCTCCCGCGGCCTCGCTGCACAAGACTTTCTTCTTTCTTTCACCCCTATTCTGTCCACCTCTCTAATACAAGAGTTAACCAGTATTCTCAATCATTCATCCCTTTCTCTGGTAAACTCTGGAACTCCCTGCCTGCTTCTGTATTTCCACCTTCCTATGACTTGAATTCCTTCAAGAGGGAGGTTTCAAGACACTTATTCATCAATTTCTGACTACTGCTTTGACCCTTTTATGGGACTGGCATTTCAGTGGGCTTTTTTTTTTTTTATTGGATTTTTGTTGCCCTTGGTCAGTGTCCTTCCTACATAAAAAAAAAATAAAAAAAATCTAGGGTTACACAACTTATCCCAGAATTTGTTAGCTATTCATAAACTGCCACCTTCTGTGTAGCCTGGCGCAAGAACACACACACACACACACACACAAATAATATTGGTTAAGTATTCATTTCACCGCTAAGGTCAAATAAATAATTTCAACTGCATATCTTCAAAGCTTCGAGTCAGTCTGGGGGTCTCTCTCTCTCTCTCTCTCTCTCTCTCTCTCTCTCTCTCTCTCTCTCTCTCTCTCTCTCTCTCTCTCTCTCTCTCGCTCTCTCTCTCTCTCTCTCTCATCCGTCTGAAGGCTTTCAATTCTCCGGGATCCAATCTTAGCTGGCCTGCATGATCTACATGATAAAACTGAGTCTCCTGCTCATCAGGCAAATTTGAAGACATTTTTGTTTTCTAAAGTTTCCTATCTTCTCTTTTTCTCCCTTTACGCTTCTTCCAGTTTCTTCTTCCTCCTCCTCTCCTCCTCTCTTACTGGTACGTTCGTCTCCCATTTCAATCTTACCCTCAAACTTTCTCAGGTTTTCTCGGGACACTTCTTTTCTGATATCAGCGGTGTATTATTTTGCCGTTACCATTTTCCGGACGGTAATATTTCTGGGTCTCAGTATTTCCTACAGTTTTCGTCGAAGTGCTCTCTCACCAGGGATCAGGACGCGCCGAGACACGCGCTGACACCGATCACGGGGGGGAAAAACTAACAATCACGGGGGAAATACTGACTGACAAGGGAAACACTGAAATCCCTGTCGCACTATAAACACGAAGTCTGACACTTCTATGGAAAACAACTACAGAGCTTTTGTTGATAAAATACATGAACTCGGAGTGGTGGTTGTTTCATGGTAAATTAAATATGACCAGACGCCTCGGTGTTACAATACTAATTTCAAGAAAATGCAAGCCTGGGTACGTTCGTTAATTATATTTTCTTTCTTCAGGGTTCACAGCAACAGGAGAATTTAAGCATTTCATTTCCTTTCGCCGTGAATTGTGCAACTGTTCCGCGCGGGTAAGAGCAAGAGAGCTTCCCAAGGGACGCAAGATCCGGCACTAATAAGAATTCACGTAGTATTTTATCATTCTCTTTTACTTGGAAAATAACATGCCGCCACTATTTAGCTTAACCTGAATACAAAATATCACGGAACCAAATCTTTCAGCTGTGACTCAGTAAGAATTATCTTCAATTTCCGTCTCACATCCTCAGTTCTCATCATTTCACCTTACTAACTCCACTTAAATATCTATCTCATTGCCTCCTAACATTTTTCCATTAATTTTTCCTCCTCCACAGTCTTCATTCAATTACTATTCATTTTCTGCATTTCTGATTCCTGGTCTTCTCTTTATTATCAATCTACATTTGCAATTCACACCTTCCGTCATTCACCTTAACTTCTTCCCCACCCAACAACACCCATCTTCTCTCTTTTTTCAATGTCAGCTTCACCACTGTTTATCCAGCAACACATAATTTCCTTCTCTTCATCCTCCTTTTTCTCCTCCTCATCACCTCCATCACCATCATAAACATTTTTTTTACTTTAATGTGTGTGCGTGTGTGTGTGTGTGTGTGTGTGTGTGTGTGTGTGTGTGTGTGTGTGTGTGTGTGTAAGTGGGTGAGTGAGTGGGTGTGCATTGAGTTGTAGGAATTATCAGTAATTAACAGTTTTCAATACTTGATGTAAAAATAGATCCAATGAGGCAATCTTCCATTAGCCAAATCTATTTTTTTACAATGTCTTAATTCAATTTATATAGTAGTAGTAGTAGTAGTAGTAGTAGTAGTAGTAGTAGTAGTAGTAGTAGTAGTAGTAGTAGTAGTAGCAGCAGTAGTAGTAGTAACATCCATGGCTATTACCCAACATCTTATGGAACTGAACCAAAAACCCAAAGCTTGAGCCACCAGAATCGATGAATATTTAAAAAGAACGTGGAACCGGAACACCCCCATAACTGTGGGTCTTCAGTGAGGCTGTTTTTTTTTTTTTTTTTTTTTTTGTACTCGTCTTTTTATTGTTGCTACTTCTTATGTTTTTACTGCTATCGCTGCAGCTACATCAATAATACAAACTGATAAACAAATTGAATATGCTAGTAAATAAGAACTTTTTCTGTACTACAACTATGTGCAACTTTAAAATATACACACGAATCATATGATGTATCCTTATGTATCATCACTCCTCTCCAAATCTCGCTACAACTAATATGGAAGGGGAGGAGAAGTCGTAATGTTAAGTCCAGCACCACGCCAATATTCAATACTATCTGTGCTGCAAAAGAACTAAGAATTTTCTTCGAAAGGGACGACGACAAAGCAAGCAGCAAGAAGATCCTTCGCCTCGATAATGGCACTCCAGTCTG
>NC_087156.1:18529496-18534496 GCF_035594125.1 Scylla paramamosain
AGTACTTAACAAACTACAAGAAAAATATACGTTTAATAAAAATAAAGCATGGAATCAATACGAGAAGACAAATAATCACTTGGAATCCTTTTAAGACTGACAACAAAAGTGCGGATGCGACGGGATACGTGATAAAAGTTTGTTAGAGAGAGAGAGAGAGAGAGAGAGAGAGAGAGAGAGAGAGAGAGAGAGAGAGAGAGAGAGAGAGAGAGGCACTGATATTGACAGACAGACAGACAGGCGGGCAGACACACACATACAGACAGAGAGACAACACAATACAATACGAGACTGACAGACACGCAAACAGAGACACACACAAATACACACACACACACACACACACACACACACACACACACACACACACACACACACACACACACACACACACACACACACACACACACACACACACACACACACACACACACGATTGGCTGTAAAAAGAAAAAACGAAAGGAGAAATGAAAAGATGGTAGACAGGGAGGGAAAGGAAAAAAAAAAGGTGCGAGGCCTAAGTTTTCATCTGGAGTGGTCAGCAAAGTAGGCCTACAGGGACAGAGTCTTTTATTATGTAAGTGTATCCTGAAGCAACTTGGCTGTGGATCTCGAAACTTTGTGGACACTCAGAGAGACGAGGACGAGGACAGAGGAGGAAAGGACAACAATGGCCAGGATTGGACGAGAGGAAGACAAGGACCATTACAAGGACAACTGAAAGGGAGAGAAGGACAATTACGTTGACGAGGACGTGTATGGGTGAGATAAGGACGAAGACCAGAGAGAAACGAAGAGGGGGAATGAGGCAGAAAACAAAAATAAGATGGAAAGGATCTCGATGAGGAGAGGACAAAGGCGAGAGAGAAAAAAAAAGGGAAAGAGAAGAGTGGGAATAGTTTGGAAACAAGAAACGGCTTACCACCAACACCAAACTACTTGTAATTTTTCTCTTTGACAGAAGATGAAAGAGTTTGTTGCAATAAGAAAAAGACTTCAGTGCGGGCGGAGCCATACAAATTGATGCTGCTTATGTTCAAGAGAAATAACGCAGCTCATCTCTCAAACATCTTGACACACAAAAGAAGTGACATATTCGTCATTAGAAATCTGAATCACTCAAGCACATGAAACAAAGTAGCTCATCCCTTGAACATCACTTTCTTTACACACATACACACACACACACACACACACACACACACACACACACACACACACACACACACACACACACAAAGAAATCATCCTTTACTTGTGTGATCTTAAAGGAACTTGGAGCATTTTACCGAGACAGCCGCAGCGGAGGTAAACTTTCCCTTCTTTCTCGGAGTTCATGAAAACAGCAACAATTCTGGATGGATGAGGCCGAGTTTTGCACCACCAAGGTTCTCACTCTGCTTTGTTGTTTTGGTCTGGACGTAACTCTGGTGCAAACCCTCGAGGGAAGTTAGCCACGTCCTATCTCAGCCCAGCACTTCAGACTCTTGGAAAGCCCTTGTGACTGGGAAGCGGGATGGCTGAGGGCGGCATGCGGAACAAGCTTGGCACTAGATGGGAATCACGTGAGCAAAATGTGATACAGAGAATGCTTTTGTGGCAAAGAAGCTGAGGGCCACCTTAGAACATCATGGACAAAGCAGTGGTGAAGCGCGAGTGACATTTCAAAATTGACCTCCTTTTGGAAATTACTTGGAGAGGCGGACATCATTCGTACCGTTTGGGTCCGCCCGCCGCCCACACCTTCGCGGCAATCCGTAATAAGATCGTTGTATTTTTACAGCTTCCGGCCGACTTCTGAACTCCAACTCAGGCGGTGTGGACTTTATTGGCGGAGGGGCGTCGTCCATCCCGTTTATGGGGACCCAAAAGTTCCTTATTTTTGCCATTTTCTTCGTATTATCTTTGGGAAACATGGGTGCTGGCGGCGGGTGCCCGAGGCAATTACCCAAGCCTTCCCTCAGGTCCCGGCGGGAGAAAGAAAAGTCGCGGCGAGGATCTCTGAGGAGGCTGGGCTGGGTGTGGCGGGGCGGCAGGTGTGAGGTAATGGGAAGAGTGTTGAGAAAAGGGGTGTTAAGAGGCGAGCTGTGTGAAAGAGTAGGAAGGGCGTTGGAAGATGGTTGTAGCGGATTAGATTTTTATTGGTCAGATTACTTTTCACATGAAGACTCGAACAATACCCATCAAAAGCAAAAATTTACATAGCTTATCGGAAAGCGAAAATGAAAAATTGCTGAATTATGTCTCAAATATAAAATACACTTCACATACACACACACACACACACACACACACACACACACACACACACACACACACTAACACTACGAGACCAATTGATCACGAGAATTCCCTTGGATACACTTCCCCTTCTACTTTAATACTGTAAGAACTTCTCTGTAACCCCTCCCCCTCTCCCTCTCCCTCCCCCTCCTCCTCCTCCTCCTCCTCTTTCTCATCAAACTCTCTTCTGAAGGTCCCTAAGTAATGCTAGGAGCATCCTGCGCCTCTTAGTTGGTAATGGTTCTCTCTCTCTCTCTCTCTCTCTCTCTCTCTCTCTCTCTCTCTCTCTCTCTCTCTCTCTCTCTCTCTCTCTCTCTCTCTCTCTGTTTACTTCTGCGGTATGATCTCAAAAAATGTAAGTAAATATTTGTTTTTTACTAGAATTTCTGCGTTTCGTTTTTAATTATCATTTCGTAAAAGACTAAATGTTTCTTTTAAAACGTACAACTATTGGCTATCGAAAATATGTCAGTTATCTGCGTCACAAAAAATACCGGATGGGTAGAATTTATGATTTTTTTTATTCATAAATCTCACTAGTATACCTATCTTTTTAAACATTATTTTTTTCCTCTTCCTATTCTCCTACTTCTTCTCTTCCTCCTCTTTTATCTGCCCACTACTCTTTCGTAACATTCTTTCGTTTTTTATTAGTTTTCCTTTCTTGTACCTACTCGTCTTCCTCTCCTTTTACTTCCCCTCTCTTTCTATCTGTCTATTGCTTCTCGTACTCGTAGCGTTTCTTTTAACACCACCCCACTTCCCTTCCTCCCTCCCTCCCTCCTTGTCTTGTCACTCACCACTTCCTCTTCGTGTCTCCATCGTTGGCTCCAGTTTCCTTCCCCCGCGTTTCTACTACATCGTAAATTCCCTTGTTGTGTTTACTTTTCCGTAGCTGGCAGTAGCTCTCCTCCTCCTCCTCCTCCTCCTCCTCGTTCACACCTCATTGACACCGTTGCTCAATGAAGAGACTCAGCTGTTACTTCTTTCCTCTCTTCTCTCTCCTCCTCGCTTCAATTCAGGCACTTCTAACTTAAGGGGATTCCTTTACGCCAAGCTTCCCTCACGCCTCACACGTTCTCTGCTTAGTTAATTCCTTCTCTCCCTGCCCCTTGCATCTTCCTTATCTGCTTGTTCTTATCTCTGCTTCCCAGTGATTTTTCCTCTCTCTGCCTACCCATATCATTTACGTTTCTCTCCTTATGTCTACAAGTCTTCCCCGTCGTTTCAACCTCACATTTTCCTCTCCATATGCCTCCGCCTCCTCCTCCTCCTCCTCCTCCCAGATACTTTCCTTGATTTTTTTTTCAACACCTAAACTCAAACTCATCCGCTCATGTGCCTCTTTCTCCCACACCCTCTCAGTCCTTATCCTTCGTCCCCGCCATAACTCTGTGCCTCCCTTACCCTTTAAGATTTATCCCCCTTCATAACCCCAGCTATTCCCTCATGCCCTCGCTTCCCTGTCCCCTGAGGAACACCCACGCCTTCCCCCACGTCACCGCGACAACTTTCTCCCACCATCTCTGCTCCCAGTCTCCCACACTCAACCTACCCTCCCTTCCCTCCCTCACCTACCTTCCCGCCCCTGTTTCTCCCTCTCCACTCGCCGCCCCCTGTCCGCACCTCTGTCTCATCCGGGATTTGCAAAGTAGTGTGACAGCTGTCCGGGTTAGCCTTGGAATTTCATCTCCATCGGTGTGTGTGTGTGTGTGTGTGTGTGTGTGTGTGTGTGTGTGTGTGTGTGTGTGTCCTCTCTGCCTAAGTGACGAGGTGCGACTTTTATGAGCTGTGGTGGAGAGTAAAGAAAAAATTGATATAAGGGAGGTGATTCTTTCCTCAATCATCTGACTTATGGTGATGATATAATGCTTGTTACCATATTTTGATTAATTGTACATATATACTTTGCCATCTGCTTTAGTGACGATGCGCGATTGTGTTTTGTTTTATCAGCTGTAGAAGAGTATAAAGAATACTGACATAAGGGAGGTGTTTCTAAACGGTGTGCAATAAATGTGCAAATAATACGTAACTGGATTTCACATGATGGAATTCCTATCTTAATACTTGATACGAATATTTACTAATATTTTCATGTTCCCTTTTGTGAAGAAGGAGGCAGCGTAGGGGAAGAGGGAAGAATGAAGGAGGGAGAGACCACAGAAGGAAGGAAGGAAGGAAGGAAGGAAAGAAGGAAGGAAGGAAGGAAGGAAGGAAGGAAAAAGGAGGGAGAAATCTGTAAAACGAAAATTTCTCCTCCAATATTTGAAGCGTATGAATTTTTCCCTCCAAAAATTTTGCATCGTGAAGAATACTTGAACAAATATTTCCACTCTATTTCCATTCAGCGCCCTCACTTTCCGCACATTTCTCTGTCTTGAGTTGTTTCTCCTTCATTATTTTGTCTCCATCTGTTCCTCCTCCTTCCTTCCTTCCTTCTCTCCCTCCCTCTCTCCCTCCTCCGTTCATCCAATTTCTCTCTTTCATTTCCTACTGCTTCTTGCTGCTTTTTTCCCTTTCTTCTTACTAAGGAAAGGAGGAGAACCGGGGCGAGGAAGGAAAGGATATAAAAAGAGGAAACGAACATAAGGAAAAAATTCTGCACTGGAAGGGAAAGTAATAAGGAAAAGAGAAAATTAAATATCGTGACAAGGAGGAAAATAAAGAAGGAATACGAAAGATTAAAATAAAGTTAGGATGTAAAGAAATATATA
>NC_087156.1:18539496-18579496 GCF_035594125.1 Scylla paramamosain
TGCAAGTGTCACGTGGGTCAAGTTAGCAATGGCAATCTTGAATTTAAATTAACACTCAATAATCTCTCTCTCTCTCTCTCTCTCTCTCTCTCTCTCTCTCTCTCTCTCCTCTCTCTCTCTCTCTCTCTCTCTCTCTCTCTCTCTCCCTTTTGCATGGTAACCCTCGTAACGCCATTAGCTGAGAGGGCAGCCAATCACTCACCGAGGAAATACAACAAATCAAATCTCGCTCATGTGTTGTGATAGCGGCGCCCCAAACAGAGGAACGCAGCTGAATTACTAGAAAAAATCTTAAATAGACGACCTTGTGTGTGTGTGTGTGTATCATGTGTATGCCTCAATATAGCCGAGGTCCCGCAGGCGTTCCCCAGCTGGGTCGGGTCGCAGGTGGCAGTAGCGGACTATTATGAAGCGAGAAGAGACGGCAACATCCCTCTTCTCGGAACTCCACACTCCCATTTACCCTCACTTGGGGGGCCAGGGTCGCCTCAGGGGAGAGGGAAAGGGGTCCAGAACGGGGGCAAAAGGAAGAAGTAAGAGGAGGAGGAGGAGGAGGAGGAGGAGGAGGAGGAGGATGGCGGAGATAAAAGAAGAAGGAGCGAGGAAGGGGACGAAGTAAACGAAGAAAGGAAGACAAAGGGTGACGTAGCGAGTAGTGATGGCAAAGGGATGGAGGAAGGGTGGAGGGGAAACAAATTGACAAGGAAAAAGGATATGTAATTAAATAGATAAATAGATAATTGCAGCGGAGAATGGGGAGAGGGGAGGTTGAAATGGACGCAGGGACGAGGGGATCAAGTGTAATCAAGACAAAAGTATGATAATTATTTCGAAAAACTAACATTCAACGTTCACACTGAGAAAATGTCGACCAGAAATCCCAGAGAGGAGCGCAGGAGTGACTTTGATCCGAAGTGGTGACAATATGACTACTTGAGGCGATTCTGCAGCGTCAGGTATTGGGGAAGAGCCTCCTTTCAGCAGGGTCGTAAGACGCTCTGAGGCGTGATCTGTTCTCGGCGATCTCTGAAAACGACTGAAAAGTTCTGCTAACGTTCATGTCAGCCTGAGAGGGAGAAGTGCAGCGAAAGGGAATGTCATGTACTACTTTTCTTTGGCTTCCAGCTTCTAGAAATATATTTGTGAAATGGCTTCTCACATTTTTTAAAGTTTCTCCTCCTTTCAAGTAAATACGATGGTGAGTTCGTTGACAAAAATAAAAATGTGAATATTCAGGAAGTGTTCCCCTCACGTTCCCTGACCCTTAAGAGCGTCCCAGGCCGTTCTTACGGCATCGCGCCATCCTGCAGGAAGTCCCGCCGCGTCGCTCTTGGTCACGGCCCTCTGGAGGACAGTCGTGGAAGCTCGTCTCCGTCCGCCACCACTCCAGGAGACTTACTGGTTGAGTCTCAAGTCTCTCAGCCAACAAGCCACGTACCCTGGAAGGAAAATTTTCTCCTTTTTCTTGTAGCACAAGAGAAATTTTTCAAGCGGCTTTAGGATTGCCAAAGGTGTGATAAAGTCTTTGAATCTACCAGCGCGACATTCCAATTCCTTGAGCACGAGCCTCGGAGTCTCTGAGGGGCGCTGAGGGCGGGACTTGCGATGGGCGACGCTGACGAACTAAGGTCGGTAAACCAAGACTTGAAGTACGAGACCTCGTCCTCCTCTCTCTCTCTCTCTCTCTCTCTCTCTCTCTCTCTCTCTCTCTCTCTCTCTCTCTCTCTCCTCTCTCATCTCTCTCTCTCTCTCTCTCTCTCTCTCGCTAGACTGAATGCTGAGCGCTGTCGCAACTGTCCTCATGACAAAACTTTCACAGTAATGAATATAAAATGCCTCAAGCTTCACTCCTGCTCGTAAACTCATACTCTCCCGAGATTAACTCTACGTTTGCTTCATGGAGCGCGCGGCCTGGCAGCGTAGCATTGTCTGGAATAAGATTTATCAGCGCCATGAGCATCACGTGACTAAGCAAAAAGTTAGTTTGACATCTATATTCTGAAATAGTTATTGGATCCCCGATAGTAAAGTCGAGAACAAAAAGGGGGATTACTGACATCTAATTCTCTCACGAAACGCCCCCTTTCCTTGGCTATTTTCCAGGGGATTCTAGGCACGCGGCGGCCTGATCGGCGACGCCCTGCTGAGGGATTCCTCGCGAGGGTCTCCGGGGCGCCGCCTGGCCGTGACAGAGTGCCGCGTCCTTCTCGCTGATGAACCAATTAGGAGGCAGGCCCGCCACCCTCCGTCAGACAGACTAGGACGTTCCTGCCGCTCCAGGCCCGCCGCCCACGAGCCTCCCGTGCCACAACTCATCTCAGGGTGACTTCCATCCCACGGACGCCGCCCCTGAGTCGCCGCCGACGGTATGTACTTAAATAAATCCAGCGCCGGTGCCTCATGCCTCACTGCCTCTATGTGTCGGTAGCTCCGGCAGACGCACGAGGCCAAATTACAGTCTTTCTGTTTACCCCAAACAGGCAATGACCCTCCAGACTCAGCTGCCTTAATCTCCAGGCCAAACAGATGAATGACCCGGCTCCTGATTGGCCAAGGAGGTGCACTCTGGGCACCCAATGAGCAGCAGCCTATGGAGAAGCCTTCATGATGCTCCGGCCAACACTTCATCCACTTTCTTTCGTAATCGATCTGGATCAAAGCGAGAAGGAGCCTCCTTGAAGAAGCTTCTTAAAGGCTCGTCGATATCCTAAACAAAGTCATTCAGAGGTTCTGAGAAACGCCTCCTTCCTGTATATCTGTTTTTTATACTCCGCCTCCTCTCCTTCTGGCCTCTCAGCCTCTGTAGCGTAGGGTTATCTTCCTTCCCTTTTTCTTTTCTCTCCCCATGAAATTTTCTTATTTTTGTTCCTGTTTCATTGCTTATATTTACCTTTCAAATACATTAGGTTGAGTGGCTTTGATCATGGTTGAGTGGCTTTGATCATTCTCTCTCTCTCTCTCTCTCTCTCTCTCTCTCTCTCTCTCTCTCTCTCTCCTCTCTCTCTCTCTCTCTCTCTCTCTCCTCTCTCTCTCTCTCTCTCTCTCTGCGTCTGCCATTAATAATACAGACCCAGTGTCCCAAGCCTATTTTTAAATCATTCTTTATCTCCCCAGAAATAAATTTATATCTTTCTCCCCAGTCTCAAGTTCCTCTTTCTCATTCTTCTTTTTTCCTCCTCCCTCCACATCCTCTCTCTCTCTCTCTCTCTCTCTCTCTCTCTCCTCTCTCTCTCTCTCTCTCTCTCTCTCTCTCTCTCTCTCTCTCCTCTCTCTCTCTCTCTCTCTCAGGGGGGAAAAGGAGGAAAAAAAGATCCATAGATAATCAATCACGAGTCACTAATTAATCTTTTGTTCCAGTCTTTCTCACCACGATGCCAGGAGGGAGAGTGAGGGGAGAGGGAGAGTGAGGGGAGAAGAAGAAAGACGGAGGGGAAGGAGGAAGGAGAGAAAGAGGAAAGAAGAGAGGAAGGCACGGAAGGGGAAAGGGGAAAAAAGAAGGGAGAAGGAAGGAGAATGAGGAGAGAAAGGCAACGCTTGGAGGTAAAGAAAGGGGGAGAAAGGAATGACTATCAGGCGAAAAACAAAAGGATCAGAGAGAGAGAGAGAGAGAGAGAGAGAGAGAGAGAGAATCGTACCGTAAAGAAATATATAAAGAAAACACACACACAAAAGAAGAATAAGAATATAGCCCAATAAACACTCCATGTATATATAAAAAAAAAAAAAACATTATATAAACAAAACCTCCTTACAAGAACATTTACATCCTCTAAAAAGTCACTACAAAAACCTAAAGGCGAGGTGAGAAACCGAGGAACCATCTAAGAAAGAATAAAACTTCATAAAAGATTAAGAAAAAAAGAAGAAATTAATACACGGGATTACAAATACAAGGAGACATATGGTAGCCAGGGAATTAGTACTTTATTATATTCTTTCCTCCTTCAGTGCAAGGGCGGCGGCTTTCGTGTGTGTGTGGGGGGGGGGGGGCAGGAGGTAGACAGTGGGATAAGGATTATTCCCAAGGGGTATATCGAGAATTTGGAAGGAAAGAAGAAAGGAAAGAATGAACGAGGAATGAAGGGAGGGAGGAACGCAAGGGGAACGAGGAGGAGGAGGGATGGAGGGCAGATTAGAAAGAAGAGAGATGGAGGGAGGGTAGGAGAGCAGGGAAGGGAGGGTGGGAGGGAAAGACAAGGAGGAAAATGGACTAGGTTATTCATGTCATTTGGATTTTTTCGTCGTGTGCTTCATTATCATAATCATTCCCATTACCTTCCTTGTCTTCGTTTTCAATTAGTTTGTGTGTGTGTGTGTGTGTGTGTGTGTGTGTGTGTGTGTGTGTGTGTGTGTGTGTGTGTGTGTGTGTGTGTGTGTGTGTGTGCGTGTGTGTGTGTGTGTTCAGGTAGTTATTAAAGTGAAAAAAAATACAAAAACTTATCCTAATTTGCTAATGACTGTGAGAGGGGAAAAAAAATCATGCATTCAATATAACAATTTCGTAAGATGAAATAAAGGTTGCGTCATGAAATTAGCCAAGTTAGCAAGTTAAAGAGAGAGAGAGAGAGAGAGAGAGAGAGAGGAGAGAGAGAGAGAGAGAGAGGAGAGAGAGGAGAGAGAGAGAGAGAGAGAGAGAGAGAGAGAGAGAGGAGAGAGAGAGGAGAGGAGAGAGAGAGAGAGAGAGAGAGAGAGAGAGACTGACTATCGAGCGACAGAATCGGAAAGTTCCAAGTCATTTCTCATTTTTCCCCCCGATGGCTGGATTAAAAAGAGGGAAATAAAAAAAAGAAAGGGAAAAAAACCCTCTTCAGGACACGAGCTGCACCATCCAGACTGAGTAACACCCGCCTTCCTTCCCCTCCATCAATATCTGTCTCTGTATGTTTGCCCAATACTTTGCCGTCCACCCTCCCTCCTCCTCCCTCCCTATTCAGTCTTTTTTCTTCTTTCTCTCTCTTTTCCTCATTGACTCTTATTTCTTCCCCTTAAAATCATTCGTCACATCTGTCATTACATTTTTATGGCATCGCTGTTTATTATTTGTTACTTATTTGTCTTTTTCCTTTTTGTTTCTTGTATTATTTTGAAAGATGTGTGTGTGTGTGTGTGTGTGTGTGTGTGTGTGTGTGTGTGTGTGTGTGTGTGTGTGTGTGTGTGTGTGTAAAGGAGAATAAGAATGACAAATATAGACAGACAGAAAAATATAGACACACAGACACAAATTGACAGATACGGACAGCGAGATATAAAGACAGGCTTAAACAGATAGACAAAGACACACACACACACACACACACACACACACACACCCACACACACACACACACACACAAAGACAGAGAAGACATGAAAAGACAGACAAAAAACAAATATTGAAACAAAGTCAGAGACAGATAGACAGACAGACAGAACAAAGTGGCGGGGGGTTTGAAGCTTAAAAAAAAAAAAAAGTTTGAGGGAAAGATACACAAAAACTCGTCTCATAAAAAAAAGGTTTGAATCCACAAATGTTTTTCTTTGGCTTTTATACAATTTAACCTTAATTGGAAGTTGCTGTGGCCGAGAGTAAAGGAAAACACACGGTACACTTGTGGGAGAGGAAGTAGAGGGAGGGATGGAGCGAGAGTGCGAGTAGAGGGAGGGAGACAGAGAATAGGGAGGGAGGGAGGGAGAAGAGGAATGGAGGGAGGGAGGGAGTGTAGGGAGGGAGGGAGTGTAGGGAGGGAGGAGTGATGAGGAACTGTGTGTTTAGTCCGAAGTGGTTAGTTGGTGTGTGTGTGTGTGTGTGTGTGTGTGTGTGTGTGTGTGTGTGTGTGTGTGTGTGTGTGTGTGTGTGTGTGTACTGCGGAAACTTCACAAACATAAGCTTGACTAAAAAGAACTAAAGGACTGAGGGACACACACACACACACACACACACACACACACACACACACACACACATCACTGAGGATAGACAAGAAAACGGACTTCCTGGTATGATCTCACGGTCAAGGTCTCCGGGTCGTGAAACATCCACAGTAAAAAAAAATGAATAAAATAAAAATAACAATAAGTAAACAAAACCCACAAAGCTCTGACAACAACAACAGAAATCATTCACATGTTTTGCCCAAAGAATCTGCAAAGCTTGAGGAATAAAAACAAATGTGTGAACAAAATAAAATAAAACAAAGTAAAAAATAAAATCTCAGAGAACGAAATGAAAAAAAAAATATATAAAAAAAAAGCCTCAGATTGACATTTCGCACATATTTCAAATGCAAGATGAATGTAAAAAAAGAAAAACAATAAAAATATTGTTCGTGGAAGTTTGGTTGTAGTGAGGATTTCGTCTCTTTTATTTTATTTATTTATTTATATTTATATTTATTTTCTACATATACATATTCATGGAATCAAATGCCACTAACTTGAAACTACGTGTTGACGCTTCTTATTTCAGTGGTGAAAAAATAACACACAGAAAGACAGACAGACAGACAGACAGACAAATACAGACAAACATACTGACAGAAACCTTTATAATTATATTCCTTCCCAGTATTGCCTTCCAATTATCCTCCTTTACTCCCTCCCTCCCTTCCCTCTCCTCCCCCCTTTTCCTACTATCATTCTGTTTTCCTTTCGTTACAGCTACCTTCACTTTCCCTTCCACACTATCACCCTCTCTTTTCCTCTACAGGTCACCATCCTTCATTTTCCTTCACTCTTCCCAACATCCATTCATTTTTTTTATTTTTTATTTATTTATTTATTATTTTATATTAATTGAAATTTTCGTTCATTCATCTGATCATCTTTCGTTTAGCTAACATTTAAAACTCTATCCATTTTCTCTCTCTCCTTCCTTTCCTTCTTGTTCCTTTTCTAATTTCCCCAGCTTTTCTTTCGTTCTTCCGTACAGATCTTATCTCTCTCTCTCTCTCTCTCTCTCTCTCTCTCTCTCTCTCTCTCTCTCTCTCTCTCTCTCTCTCTCTCTCTCTCTCCCCTTTCAACCTCATCCTTTTTCACCCTCATCCTTTTCCCTTTCAACCTCATCCTTTTTCACCCTCATCCTTTTCTATCTCCTCTTTTTCTTTCCTACTTTCACTCTCATCCTTTTTTATTTTCTCCTTTCTTTTCTACTTTCACCCTCAATTTTTTATCTCCTCTCTTTTTTCCTACTTTCATCCTAACTTTTCTATCTCCTCCCTTTCTTTCCTATATGTCTCCGTTTCCATTTCTTTTATACTTCCTTACAGTTTACACATTTATTTTCCATTTCCCAGTTTCCTCCTCCTCTTTTCCTCCTTTCACCCTCATTCCCAACATCCCATCTCTCTCTCTCTCTCTCTCTCTCTCTCTCTCTCTCTCTCTCTCTCTCTCTCTCTCTCTCTCTCTCTCTCTCTCTCTCCATTCCCTATCATCTTAAGCCCTTCTATCTCCCAGCATCCTCTCCCTCTGTCTTTCTTGCTTCCTCCTCCTCCTCCTTTCAGAGTAACACGAGGCAACGCAGTACGTACGTCAGGCTAAAGACGGACAACGCATCTCAGCCAATATCCGCTGACAACAGCATTAACATTAATTGGAAAGATCATTCCCTTTCGGGCCCCACATTCCACAATTCCCCGCTGTTTTCTGATAACCAAGAATGGACCGGCCGTGTAATGTCTCAGAGGATGGGGAGGGGTACAGAAGGAATGGGAGGATGAAGGTAGATGAGGAGGGAAGGAAGGGAGGAACAAGAAAGGGGACAAATGGTAGGGAAAGAATGAAGGTGGAGGAGGGGAGAAAGAGGGAAGAGTGGGACATAAAGAGAGGGAGAGAGAGAGAGAGAGAGAGAGAGAGAGAGAGAGAGAGAGAGAGAGAGAGAGAGAGAGAGAGAGAGAGAGAGAGGAGAGAGAGAGAGAGAGAGCAATGACAGATGGACAAATATAGTTACTCAAAATTGACAAAACAAAAAAAAAAAAACTAATGAATATAAAGTGATTATCAGAAAGAAACACACACACACACACACACACACACACACACACACACACACACACACACACACACATACACACACACACAAAGATAGTCCACATGTGTTAGAAAGATAAATAAAATCATTTAAACAAAATAGATAAAAAAAAAAAAACAGATTAGTCCGTGTGTTTCGTGGAAAGGTTTGGTGACAATCGGCCTCGTTAGATGGAGTGAAGGCGGGCGGCATCTGAAGGCCTTGTACTGAAATGACTAATACACGAGTGAGTCTTCTTTCTCCTTCATCTTATATAAATGGGAAGCCCTACGCAGCACCCAGGCCTCTTAAAAGACACTCATCATCCCTAAACACCATATAAATTAATCATCACCGAGTCGTCATCCCCGCGTCATCGTCCCCGTGTCATCCCTACAGTATACACGAGGACTGAAACTCATCCTAATTACTTTGTGTTTATCTTCATTAAAGCGTGGCAGTGTGCACTATTCCCCTGCGTGTTCTGCTTCCCCTCGTCACTCGTCCCTCCCTCGCTCTAAGACGCAATCCAATCGTCCCTTTACCCTCCTCGAGCCGTCCTTCCGTCTCTCTCCCCCTCCACACTCTTTCAAACTTAACCCAAACCTCCCTCCTCCGTCTCCTTATCCCAACCCTTCCTTTCCTTCCCTCTCCACTTGTCTCCTTTCCCTCCCCGGCCTCCTTCCCTCTCCTCTTGGCTCCTCCCGTTCCCTGGTCTCGCCTCAGTCGCGAGATGGCACGAGGCGGCACGCAATCTGGTACCAGGAAAGAACTCTCCACTCCACCAAAGGTACAGTTATATCCCTAAAGTCGAATATATAACCGAGCCTCGAGCGTTAACTGGACCGGCGCGCAGGCAGACCAAATTAAAGATATCTAAGATTACCGCAGACCAAATCTCTTGAAATATGCAACGCTTATTCTTGAGAATTAGACTATATGTTGTGTCGCGAGCCAACACCAGCGGGAGGAATCTGGATATACTGGCCGCCCTGATGGGGACCAGGAGGGAGAGGGAGGGTTAGAGAGAGAGGGTTAGGAGGAAGGGAGGATCAAGGAAGATGGGGGGAAAGAGAGGAGGAAAAGGAGAGCAAGAAAAGTGTAGCCGCGTTAAACCTTTAGAGGGCAGCTTTGAGCCAAAAATGGGCTTGGTTCAGTTTGCTCGCTCCATGTTGCTATTACGAATCCAACTGCTATTTTTATCGTTCCTGTGTATGTAATAACAAAAACACCATACACACACACACACACACACACACACACACACACACACACACACACACACACACACACACTGATCTATTGGGTTATCGCTCTGTTATCACTCTTGGGGATCGACCGTAAAGAGATTATCGCTTCTATACTGCTTTTATCTTCCCTCTTACCCACCTCTTCTTTTTTACTTTCCTCTTCCTCTCTTTCGTACCTCATGTGCTTGTGCTTTTCCGAGTCCATTCAGAAGCGGAGGAAGAAACTGGTACACATTTATTATATAACACCAACACCACAATATAAACGTAAAAAAAAATATATACCATTTACCTCTTAACACTAACCCTTTATCCTCGCATGTTTACAATCTGGATTATACAAAATAGTGGCCACGAAATGTGTGATATTACTGCGCACCGCTGATATCACTGTAGTAATGCTATTCTGATTATATGTAACTATGGTAATATGACGTCCGTGCCACTGTAATATCACTGATGTTACATTACTATCACCCTGCCCTGTTATTCTTGAGCCATAAACGTGCAGCGCCAGGATTCTACTATTGTCACTCGCAGGTCGAGTTTCCCTCTGACACGACACGATACGACACACGTCCCTCTGTCCTTGTCCTTGTCCTTGTCGTCGTCCTCGCCTGAACACCTGGGAGGCTTTACCTGTCGTCGCCGCTGAACATGTGAACGAGAACTCAGCTTGAAGAAGAAAAAGTGAGCTAAAAATACGAATGACATCGTTTACCATCTAGTATACTACGAGTAAAGCGACGACAATTGCGTTTTCTGTTCGCACTTCGTGTTTTATTTTTACATTCATTTCCTGTTTTCTTCGTCGCGCCAACAGAAAATTGGTTGGGAGCGGAATAAACTTTGCATGTTACGTACTCGTTGAAAAATGCTTAAAAGAAAAAGAAAAAAGGTTGATAAAAGATGGATGTGTATTCTAAAAGCGTCGGGTTACGAAGGCAGTGGCAGGAGGAACATAAACACTATTATACATAAGAATTGACACCGAGGAATGCATAAAGACAAACGTGCATGAGAGTTTCTGAGAATGCCCAACGTTAAAAATGAATCATGCAGTGTGAATACGATTTATACATCATCTTTAGTGGCAGTGGTGGTGAAGGTGGTGGTGGTGGTGACGGTGGTGGTGGTGGTGGTGGTGGTGGTGGTGGTGACGGTAGTGGTGGTGGTGATAACAATAGCATTTATGTGTATAGTAATAGCAAAATAACAGCAATAATCGTGATAAATGGAATGGAATTATTTCTTAATAGGATTAATAGTAATAGGAAAGTAGTATCAGTTGTGGTGGTGGTGGTGGTAGTAGTAGTAGTAGTAGTAGTAGTAGTAGTTGTTGTAACAGGAGCAGCAGCGCAATTGGTGGTAGCTTTATTTCTTATTGCTGCATTTATGTCATTGGTGTTGCTGTTGTTGTTATTGTCACTGTTGTCTTCGAGTTTGCTGTTAGTATCGAGACAGCTTCACCATAAACAACATAATGAGGACATCAGCAAAATCAGCAAGCATACGATCATTCCAATATAATTCATACATGTAATGACTAACACACTCCTCGTAATCATGACAACAGCTCTCACGTACCCTTCACACAATGACTTCACATTCACACCACTCAAAACAGTGGCATCAACTTTACAGGCAGTAGACACCTGCCGAAACGATAATTACTCCCAGTGAGGTCTAAAGCACTGTTCAGGGGGTGCTGTGAACTTATCATTAAACCCAGCTGTGACCTCACTGAACGTTTCCCTTTGTGTCTCACAACACAAGAGGGCAGTCACAGCCTGCCCTCTAAAGACAACTCTCTTCCTCCACACAAAACTACAAGCACCTAATAACACACACACCCTTCACTCAAAAATTTTAAAATCATCATGGCGACTCCTACACCAGCCTCGGAGTCCCCATCTGGGGAGGGGACCATAAATGTCCCCAGGTCGGACTGCCTTTCTGTCGTCTTGACACCCCCCTCAACTTTTTCTTCATTAACTTCTGCAACATTAGCGGCGGTCTAAGATCTAATTTTCAATCTGTAGAAACACCACCTCTCCTCTTCTAAACCTCCTCATCTTTTCCTCACTGAAACTCAGGTGTCTGAGGCAACTGACAGTAGCCCCTTTTCTGTTCCCTCTTACTTTCTCTATCCTCATTTTCGATCCAAAGCTGGATGCTGCGTTTATGTGCGCAATGAATTAACCTGCTCTCCTACCCACGCTCTTGAATCTTCCGAGTTTTTCCACCATCTGGCTACGACTACAGAGTCACTCTCAAACTAAATGTTATCTGTGTTGGTATACCTTTCACCTAATTCCTCTGACTATAAGAAATTCTTTGACTACTTAACTTTCAAAGTGGAGCACATTCTGATCCTCTTCTCCCTTTTGCAGAGATCTCCATTCTTGGAGACTTCAAATGTTCACCACCAGCTTTGGCTTTCCTCTCCCTTCACTGACCATCCTGGTGAACTAGCCTTCAACTTTGCTATCCTCCACGACCTAGAGCAATTGGTGCAACACCCTACTCGTATTCCTGACCGTCTTGGAGATACGCCCAACATTCTTGACCTTTTCCTGACTTCTAATCCTTCTGCTAATGCTGTCACCCTTTCTTCTCCGTTGGGCTCCTCCATATCACAATCTTATACCTGTATCTTGTCCTATCGCTCCAATCCCTCCTCAGGATCCCCCTAAGCGAAGATGCCTCTGGCATTTTGCCTTTGCTAGTTGGGGGGACCTGAGGAGGTATTTTGCTGATTTTCCTTGGAATGATTACTGCTTCCGTGTCAGGGACCCGTCTTTGTGTGCTGAGCGCATAACAGAGGTGATAGTGTCTGGCATGGAGGCGTACATTCCTCACTCTTTTTCTCGTCCTAAACCTTCTAAACCTTGGTTTAACACAGCTTGTTCTCGTGCTATACATGATAGAGAGGTGGCCCACAAAAGGTACTTAAGCCTTCCATCACCAGAATCTCATGCACTTTATATTTCTGCCCGGAACCATGCCAAGTCTGTTCTCCAACTAGCCAAAAACTCCTTCATTAATAGAAAGTGTCAAAACCTTTCAAGATCTAACTCCCCTCGTGACTTCTGGCATCTACCCAAAAATATCTCCAATAACTTTGTTTCTTCTTCTTTCCCTTCTCTATTTCAACCATATGGCACCACTGCTATCACATCTATTTCTAAAGCTGAACTCTTCGCTCAAACCTTTGCTAAAAACTCTACCTTAGACGATTCTGAGCTTGTTCCTCCCTCTCCTCTACCTTCTGACTACTTCATGCCACCTATCAAAATTCTTCACAATGATGTTTTTCCATGCCCTTCCTGACTTAAACCCTCGGAAGGCTTATGGACCTGATGGGGTCCCTCCTATTGTTCTCCCGAAACTGTACCTCCGTGTTTGGACCTTCCCTAGTCAAACTCTTTCAGCTCTGTCTGTCAACATCTACCTTTCCTTCTTGCTGGAAGTTTGCCTACATTCAACCTGTTCCTAAAAAGGGTGACCTTTCTAATCCTTCAAACTACCGTCCAGTTGCTTTAATTTCCTGCCTATCTAAAGTTTTGAATCTATCCTCAATAGGAAAATTTTTAAACATTTATCACTTCACAACCTTCTATCTGATCGCCAGTATGGGTTCCGTCAAGGCCGCTCTACTGGTGATCTGGCTTTCCTTACTGAGTCTTGGTCATCCTCTTTTAGAGATTTGGTGAAACTTTTGCTATTGCCCTGGACATATCAAAAGCTTTTGATAGAGTCTGGCACAAAGCTTTGATTTCCAAACTACCCTCCTACAGCTTCTATCCTCTCTGTAACTTCATCTCAAGTTTCCTTTCTGACCGTTCTATTGCTGCTTTGGTAGACGATCACTGTTCTTCTCCTAAATCTATTAACAGTGGTGTTCCTCAGGGTTCTGTCCTGTCACCCACTCTCTTCTTATTATTCATTAATGATCTTCTAAACCAAACTTCTTGTCCTATCCACTCCTACGCTGATGATACCACCCTGCACTTTTCCACGTCTTTTCATAGACGTCCAACCCTTCAGGAGGTAAACATATCACGCAGGGAAGCCACAGAACGCTTGACTTCTGATCTTTCTAAAATTTCTGATTGGGGCAGAGCAAACTTGGTATTGTTCAGTACCTCAAAAACTCAATTCCTCCATCCATCAACTCGACACAACCTTCCAGACAACTATCCCTTCTTCTTCAATGACACTCAACTGTCCCCCTCTTTTACACTGAACATCCTCGGTCTGTCCTTTACTTATAATCTGAACTGGAAACTTCACATCTCATCTCTAGCTAAAACAGCTTCTATGAAGTTTGGTGTTCTGAGACGTCTCCGCCAGTTTTTTCTCAGCTCCTCAGCTGCTAACTCTGTACAAGGGCCTTATCCGTCCATGTATGGAGTATGTTTCACATGTCTGGGGGGAGTTCCACTCATACTGCTCTTCTAGACAGGGTGGAATCAAAAGCTTTTCGTCTCATCAACTCCTCTCCTCTAACTGACTGTCTTCAGCCTCTCTCTCACCGCCGCAATGTTGCATCTCTAGCTGTCTTCTACCGTTATTTTCATGCTAACTGCTCTTCTGATCTTGTTAACTGCAAGCCTTCCCTTCTCCCGCGGCTTCGCTGCACAAGACTTTCTTCTTTCTCTCACCCCAATTCTGTCCACTTCTGTAACGCAAGAATTAACCAGTATTCATGCCTTTCTCTGGTAATCTCTGGAACTCCCTGCCTGCTTCTGTATTTCCACCTTCCTATGACTTGAATTCATTCAAGAGGGAGGTTTCAAGACACTTATTCATCACTTTTTGACTACTGCGTTGACCCTTTTATGGGACTGACATTTCAGTGGGCAATTCTTTTTATTGGATTTTTGTTGCCCTGGGCCAGTGTCCTTCCTACATAAAAAAAAAAAAAACAGTGCGAAAGCTGTCATATTACCATTCCAAACACCACCATCGCCGTCACCACCATCACCCCGAATACCATTAACAAAACTAAGAAAAATGGATTACTGCAACAGACACTACCATCATCACAATTACCACCACAACTACCACCACCGCTGCCGCCAGCACCAATAACAGCACGATCCTTTCATCAAAAGAGATGGCGGAGACCAATATTGCAATTCACGTTTAACTCCAAATAATAAACAATCCGACTGAGAAAAATAAATTGTGAGGCCAAAACAAGTTAAGCTGTTGTTGGCGATGAATTGAAAATAGAAAAGGCTCTCTCTCTCTCTCTCTCTCTCTCTCTCTCTCTCTCTCTCTCTCTCTCTCTCTCTCTCTCTCTCTCTCTCTCTCTCTCTCTCTCTCTCTCTCTCTCTCTCTCTCTCTCTCTCTCTCTCTCTCTCTCTCTCTCTCTCTCTCTCGCTGTTAACAAGCAAATCCATCACCTGACAGGTAATAACAACAGCCACCACAGTAATCACGAGCCTAGACGATCATCACCGCCGCCACGGAACAGCTTACCTGCTTGTTATCTAATCACCATCAGGTTTTACAACGGGCTAATTTACCTGTCCTTGGTAGCGAGGTAATGAGCGGCAGGTGAGGCCCGTCTACCTGCTAATGATGAATTTCAATCATCCGAAAACTGCGATGCTGATGCTGCCCGCTAAAGTGGCCATTAAAACCTCCCCCTCTGGCTCAAAATTACTTATTGATTTGACGAAAAGCTACAGTCCTGGCCGTGATAGAGTGTTGATTGTCCACGTGTCGCTGCCTGAGAGGGGGCGAGGTGTGGGTTGGCCGGTAGGCAAGCTCGATTTTTTGTTTGATATTCATAGTGTTAGTGATGGTGGTGCTGGCTGTGGTTGTGGTGGTGGTGGTGGTGATGGTTGTAGTGTTTTGTTGTTGGTGGTGGTAGTGTTGGTGATGCTTGTTGTGTGTATGCTAATGATGTTGATTGTTCCGTTTGGCTGGCGGCAGTGGTGGTGGTGGTGGTGGTGGTAGTGTATCAGTCGTGATTGTAATGTTTGTTTTTCCTGGCGGATTTGTTGTTGAATAGAGTAAATGCAAATACGCCAACGCGCAAGGAAAACACACATCTACACCCTCTACCCTCTACCCCCCTCACACACACACACACACACACACACACACACACACACACACACACACACACAATCCTTCCTAAAACATTTTCAAAGCGCAAAATAATTTTTACAACACTTTTCTCTCTCACTATTTGCACCGTTTTAATTCTTATGGTATTCGAAATGCTTTGTGCCACCCACACTCTACCGCCGGTTCGAGTCCTTCCCTAGACAAACTGCTGACACACATTCATCTTAGTTACTCCTCCTCGCCTCATGCAATCTGTAAGAGGAGGAGCATGTGGTGATGTGGAAGATGCTGTGTCCGAGTGACGTAAGGTATGTGATGAATACCTAATAGACACACACGAGAGAGAGAGAGAGAGAGAGAGAGAGAGAGAGAGAGAGAGAGAGAGAGAGAGAGAGAGAGAGAGAGAGAGAGAGAGAGAGAGAGATGGACGCTACAATGTACTAACATCCAGCCAGTGATCCTTAACCTTCCTTACAGTACCTCTTCCCTTCCTTTCACTTTATGGACCCACAACACCTCACGTACAATGCCACCCACTTACTGTACTTCATCCTCACCTCGCCTTTCCGCTTCCCTGCATAAGTCACAGCAATGGTCTTACACACTACGTTATGTACCTCTGGTTCTTTATTAATATTTACTACACGTCCTCGCTTTCAATTCCTATATCTGGAATCATTCTATCTTATGTACCTCCTGTGCTTTTGTTTGCTGATGTTTTTGGTATTTTTATTTATCCTTAGCTCATACAAGTGTTATTAGAAAGGTTTCACAATGTTTTCTTTGCTCCATGTCCTCGTCTTCACTTGATAGTTAGAATGATTTCAACATAAATACCTCCTCTGCTTCTTTTCTTGATGTTTTTAGTCGTTTTATTTGTCCTTCGTTCCTAGAGCTGTTAGTATAATCGTTCCATATTATCTTCTTTTCTTTGTCTTCTTCTTCAGTTCCAGCAGTTAGAATCATTTTCACCCTATGTACTGAACCTCCTTGTGTTTTTGTTTTGTTGATGTTCTTACTAACTTTTATTTGTCCTTAGTACCTACAGCTGCTAGTAACAATCGTCCCACATAATTTTTCCTCTCCTACGTCCTCTATCTTACTGATCTTCACCCTTCCGCTTCACATAATCTCCACGGCCGCTTCCCACAACCACGTACGAGACGAGTAATTCACCACCACTGCTAACTCCCGCTTTGTGCTCTCTGTGACCTTTGCCGAGGCGAAGCTGTGTCGCCCATCAGGCCTACGAGTCTTAATAAAAATTTTACGCCTCAGTTTTTTTTAATTATCTTCCAAGGACTGTGATGAGAAGTGTCCCGTCTGTCGCCTGGTGGGGTTTCTGAGGAAGAGATTGACGAAATGGAAGATATGAGGAGGAGGAGGAGCAGGAGGAGGAGGAGGAGGGAGGTAAAAAAAAAATATAGGGAGGACGAACAAGATTCAATAAAACAACAACGAATGGCGAGTCAACAGGAACGCACAAAGATATCCTGAAAAGTTACCGTTGAACTCAATAGCAGGTATATAAATAATACACAAACACCCCTTCAATAAAATACAGGTAGCAGAAAGGCACACTGGAAAAGAAAGCCCCGTAAATGTACTATAATATGTATATTGGAGTTTACTGTATTGACGCATTGGCACATACACATACCTTAGGGTCCAAATTTTATGAATGTTGCACTATACATTAGGCCCCATGGTTACTGATCTCTAATTTTCATCCAAGTCTTACCTTCCCGGAACCTCAATACCCACAAGGCTCAGATATAGATTCCTCTGGGTAGGCGAGGACAAAAGATGGAACAAAGAACATGGGATGAAAGAAGAAATGTGGGAGACTAGAAAGAATTTTTGAGAAGGTAGGGAAGAGAAGGAGGACAAAGAGTTGGAGGAGGAGGAGAGAAAAGGAGAGGGAAAAGGCAATGACGCGGAGATGGAAGAAGAGTGGTAAGAAGGTTATGAGAGAGGAGGAGGTTGAGAAAAGATTTATGAGAAAAAGGAGGTGCAGTTTAATATAAGGTGACAAGTATAGAAGGCAGAGAAGAGGGAGACTTGTGGAGGAAGCAGAAAAGACGGAAAATAAAGAAATGGGCTGATAAGATAGAAAAGAAATATAAGGATTTAAGTACAAATATTTGACAACAGAAAAAAAAGTATAGAAAAAAGTTTAAAGAAGCAAAGCAGAAAGAGAAGCAGTAAACAGACCATGATATTATTTGGCAAGTGTCAAGATAATAATAAGATAATAATGGAAGACGATAATTTATATATAAACAAAAAAAATCAAGTGTTGATATAAAATGAATCACCGGACAACAAAAAGATAAGTTCTCAAGGCATGAAGGAAAAGTATGGTAAGTATAAAGAAACGCCTTCATTATTAAACGGCAAGTAACCAAGCAACTTTAACCAACTTTAACCGTTCGTGAGTCATACGCACGAACGTTCCAGAGTCCCCGAACGTTCGCTGCACAAAGGCAAGGCAAGGAAACACACACACAACACACACACACACACACACACACACACACACACACCTCGCACTGACGGGGAGAAAATTATATTATGAAAACTACGTGCGTATACTTTTTATTATCTTTCTTCAATATGATGGTCTAGAAAACTCATCAAACGCCTGGATGAACCCCGTCAAAATATTCCCGCTAGCACACACCCCCGCCACGCTCCGCCCCACAAGGCCTTCCCCTACCCAGACCAGTCCTACCCACAGCCACTTCTTGCACCTTTCCTTTCTTTTCCCCGCCAGACCATCATCGCCTCTCCACCCTTCCCTTCTTTACCGTTCCTCTTCTTGTACCCCTTTCTATATAACGCAATCTCACACCCCTACAATTACTATAACCATACAATACCATAAACCCCAAAGGCCCAAACTCAACCCCCCCTTTCGCAGATCCTTCCCACAGCCAAGTCCAGCCCAGGCCAGCCCTTGCCAGTCCCACCCTATAACACTTCACCCACCCCATTAATAATAAAAAAAAAGGGTTAACTCATTTCCACCTCAGTTTCGCACATCCCCAGTCCAATCCCAACCGAGCCCCACCCGGTAACATCACCCACCCACTTACTGAAAAAAAAAAAAGCACTTTCAAATACCACAAGAAGCTTACGTCGCTCGTTTCATAAATAGGTGACGAGAGAGTGTGAGAGTGCCGCCATGGAGGTGCAGCAGCAGCAGCGGTGGCGGCGGCAGACTGCACCATGCGGGGCTGCCTGGCTCGCTCCGTGCCGCCTCCCGGGTTACTGAGGCTGTACGGCAGTAACGGGGCACGTGTGTGTGTGTGTGTGTGTGTGTGTGTGTGTGTGTGTGTGTGTGTGGGTGTGTGTGTGTGTCTGTCTCTTAGGTTATCTGCGTCTTATTACTTGACTGCCTGCCTGCTCTTCTGTCAGTGTAAGTCTGTCTGCCTGTCTGCCTGTCTGTGCTTTTACCTTTAGTATTTTTCTTCTTTTACGTGCAAAGATCTTGATTTCTGCAATAGTTGAACAATAAAGTCACCCATGACCACGAGAAGCACTAGCACAAAAGCCATATTAATTGCTGCACTCCTACAAACACGATATTTTACGCTCCATGCACTGCGACTGACTATAACACCGGGAAACACAGAAATCGTGTAACTGACAGCCAGGGACACTAACATAACACTGAGGCAATGTGAGTGCTTTCAAATCTGTCATTATTTACATCACCCACTACAAAAATCACATTAAAAGAATGATTTCTATTATATTTTGATATTATTATATACCCGATAGGAGAGAGAGAGAGAGAGAGAGAGAGAGAGAGAGAGAGAGAGAGAGAGAGAGAGAGAGAGAGAGAGAGAGAGAGAGAGAGAGAGAGAATCAAGCTGCTATATACCTGCAAACAGTGTACAGAGACAAAGCAAATACCTATAATCCATTCCCGCCCCCCCCCCCTCTCTCTCTCTCCTCTCTCTCTCTCTGTGGACCGTGCAAAGTTGGTTGCCTTGTTAAGTGAGTGTCCGTGTAGCGCCCGTACCATCAGTCCTCGGCCGACTTTCCTGTTCGCCCGTAAGCGTCTCCTTGCTTAGTAAAGTATTAGAAGGCGCAACAAGTATCAGTTTCCCTTCCTCAGGCAGGCTCGGGCTCTTTTAGCTGGCCCTCCGTGTGCCTTTGTTTCGATTTCTTTAAGTGTTTAGTGCTTGCTCTCTCTCTCTCTCTCTCTCCTTCTCTCTCTCTCTCTCTCTCCTCTCTCTCTCTCTCTCTCTCTCTCTCTCTCTCTCTCTCTCTCTCTCTCTCTCTCTCTCCGTTTTAATGTACTTCTAATTCTTTGAATTTTTCATTTATTATTTTTCATAGGATTTTCCTGTTCATTTTTTTTTTTTTTTTGTCATATTATCATCTCAACTTCCGCTTTCATTCATTCCACTTCCTCACCTGGCGGATGTTTCGTTCTCACTCCCTTTATTTTTTTCTACTAGATTTTTCAGTATATATATTTTTTTGGTAAACTATTATTTTCTTCATTCAAAATTATCACCACACTCTCTGCTCTCATTCATCTCACTTCCCCTTCAGCTTATGCATGTTTCATTCTCATTCACTTCACTCGCCTTTCCCTTCATACGCACACCTTTGCTAGTCTCTTCCCACGCTCCCACCTCTCCTTTCTCGTGGCCTGAGGGCGGGAGGCAGGGAGAGGCAGGGTGGGAGAGAGAGAGAGAGTGGGGGAGAGTGGGGAGATGGGAGAGGCAAGTGGGTGGATACACTGATCTTGCCTCACTTTGCGCGTCCCATGCTCGTGTTTACCTGCTTGAGAGGACGTCATCATCTCTCTCCACTTGTCGTCATTATCATCACCATCACTTACCATTATCCCTCCCTCTCTCCCCACTCTCTCCCACTCTCTCCCACTCTCTCTCACTCTCCTTTGCTATCCTTACGAGACAAGTTCAAGTACAGCATTACATTTCTCTTTTTCTTTCTTTCGACTTTTTTTTAATCTCTAATTTAATCTATTTTTTTTTATTTTTTGTTCTATTACAGATACTTTTTTTGATTTCCGTCAAATTAAGAAGGTATTAAAAGTGAAAAATATAAACACGTAAAAAAAATAACTACAGATAACTGGGATGAAAATGGGAAAGGAAAGTAAAGAGGATTAGTAAAGGAAAAAATGCGATTAAGGATGGAAAAGAAAAAAAGAGGACAAGAACATGAAAAGAATGCAGTGGAATGAAAATAACGAAGTGCAGGAAGAAATGAAAAGGAAAAATAAAAAGAAAAGAAAGAAAGAAAAATAGAAACAACGAAACAAAGTAAAAATAAAATGGAAAAAACAAAGAAATATTGAAACAAAACGAAACAAAACGAAAGAAAAGAAGGAAAGAAAAGAAAAGAAAAGATGAAGGGAAGAAAGAAAAGATGTAAAAGGCGGAACAAGGGAAAGAAAAGGGTGTGGAAGTGGTAAAGGGGGTCGGGAGAGGATGGAACGACTAAGGAGGTGAACAGCGTGATGTGATCGAGGAAAGAAGAATGAGGGTGATGGAGGCCAGGAGAGGAAAGCATGGAAAGCAATAAAGGAAAGGAAGGAAGAAGTAGAACGCTGGAGGAGGAAAGTTAGAAAATAAGATGAAGGAAAAGGAAAGAAATGAGAAAAAATATTGAAGAAAGATTGTAAGGGATAAAAAAGAAGAAGAAAGCAAGGAAAGCAATAAACGAATAAAGTAAGAAGTAGGAAGTTAAGAGGGAAATAAGAAAACAAGACGAAGGAAAGGGGAGAAAGGAGTGAAAAAGAAATATTGTACGGATGATTGTAAAGGATAAAACGAGAAAGGAAGAGAGGAAAAGGGAGAGAGAAGAACACCTGGAGGAGAAAGAGTGAAAAATGGAAGATGATGAACGATACAGGAAGGAAGGAAGAAAGGAAAAAGAGAAGAAAAAAATAGAAGGAAAGAATGGAGGAAGAAGGGAGGGCAAAAGGGTTATAACGGGCACACGAGGTGAAAGCGCCGTGATGCGATCAAGAAGAATATGGGTAAAAGGCACGAAGGAAGGGAGGAGATGAAAAGAGGGAAGAAGGGAGGGATGGAGAAAAGTGATGCAAGGAAAAAAAGAACAAAAGAGAGAGGAGGGAGGGATAATAGGAGTTGGGGAGGTGTGAAGGATGCGTGTGAGAAACAAGAAGAATATGTAGAAAAGCAATAAAAGCAAGCAAAAAACATATATCTAGAAAAAAAAGGGAGTGATGTAAAAGGAAGGTAAAAATGAGAGGCATGTATGAAGTAAAAGAGAAAGAGAAAGGAAGGAAAGATGCGAAATAAAAGAAAAATTTAAAATACTGTGTAAGATACTGAAACAGAGAGAGAGAGAGAGAGAGAGAGAGAGAGAGAGAGAGAGAGAGAGAGAGAGAGAGAGAGAGAGAGAGAGAGGATATAACGGGTGCGGGGGTGAAGGCTCCGTGATGAGATCTCCATCACTCCACCGAGGACTCACGAAAAGACAATTCCTCGTGGGTGTGGGCGGCGCAGCCACGCCCACGGACTGGAGGAAAGGGAGGGATGGAGCGAGGGAAGGAGCGGAGGAACGGAGGGAAGGAGAGAGATGGAGGGATGGAGAGAGATGTAATGGAGGGATGGGAGAGATTGGATAGAGGAAAAAAAATACATGGAGGGAAGGAGGGAAGGGAGGAAAATGGGATGGAGGGAAGGAGGGGTGGAAGGATGGAGGGAAGGCGGGATGGAGGGAAAGAGGGATGGAGAGAGAAGTGGAGGGATGGAGAGAGAGAGAGAGAGAGAGAGAGAGAGAGAGAGAGAGAGAGAGAGAGAGAGAGAGAGAGAGAGAGAGAGAGAGAGAGGAGAGAGAGAGAGAGAGAGAGAGAGAGGTCGTTCAAGGGAAGGTGGAGGAGGAGGAAAAGCTGATAGTGTTGATGCAAGAGGCTGGTGAGAGAGAGAGAGAGAGAGAGAGAGAGAGAGAGAGAGAGAGAGAGAGAGAGAGAGAGAGAGAGAGAGAGAGAGAGAGAGAGAGAGAGAGAGCTGGGTAAAGCAGAGAAGAGGAATGCGAAAAGGGAGTTTTGTAGGTGAATGAAAGAAAGAAAGGTAAGACGAGAGGATGGTGAAGGGGGAGATGGATATGAAGCGCGGAATTGTGAGGGACTGCACAGGGGAGTGTGAGGAGATTGCTAGAGAGACAGGAACGGCTGAGGGGCAGAATAAGGGAAAACAAAGAAGTGGAGCAAAAAATGAGTGCTTCTGTAAGGGAAGATGAAAAATGGAAGGGTGGATACTTGGATACTTAGGAGGAAAATAAGAAGAAAAAGAAGAGGAAGAGGAGGAGGAGGAGGAGGAGTTTTTGGCAGATGCCCAGGATCTATCTGATGGTGAGGTGAGGTGAGGAAGGAATGGCTGTGACGAGAGCAGGGGAAAGGAGGTGATGGAGGTGATGTGGAGGAAAAGGTACTGTGGCAAGGAACGAAAAGGAGGAGGAGGAGGAGGAGGAGGAGGAGGAGGAGAGAAAATTGAAAGCTTGAGAAATTCCATACGAGTAAAATAACAACAGCAGCACCAGCCACGCAGAAACTCACTTATTATAATTCAGGTTTTACTACGAGTGCATGAAGTATAAAGCAATAAAGTGATGCTCAGCTATGGACATGAAAGTGGAGAGAGGTGAAACTACCCACTGCCCTCCTGCATTAAATGTTGGTATGTTTAAAGGACTTCATATATCATAGTAGTTGTAGTAGTAGTAGTAGTAGTAGTAGTAGTAGTAGTAGTAGTAAAGAAAAATAAGAACAAAAACAAATATAAACACCACAAACAACAACAATAACAACACCAATAATACAACAACAACCACCACAATAACACTAACATCACCATTTATAACTATGACCAGTGACACCCGTCCATTGCCCAGCAGCTTCACCAAACAACAGTAGCCCAAGCTTTTCCGTGATGCCCCTTGATCCGAGCAGCCGCCCCCCGCAGGATGGGCTGTGAGGGCTGGTGATGGCCGTGATGGGGGTGACGAGTGGTGATTGGCGGTAAGTGGCAGGTGATAGGTGGCGGTGTGGTGGTGGTGGTGGTGATGGTGGTGACCGGACGGGTGATAATTAGTGGTGAGTGGTGATGGGTGTTAATGGTGACGAGGCGGGTGATAATTAGAGATGGGTAGCGAATGGAGATAGATGGTGATGGTGACAAGACGGGTGATAATGATGGATGATGGGTAGTAATGGTTGATGGTGATGGTGGCCAGATGGGTGATAATTATTTGATCATTACTAATGGGTGATGTGTTATAGGTGGTGACCAGAAGGGAGATATAACGGATGGGATATAGTGATGGGTGATGTTTCAGGGGTGGATAGTGGGTAGCGGTGGAATGTGATGATGAAGTGATGACTATAATGATGAATATTCTTCAGAAAAGTTGATAATATGACTGTTACTAATATTGTAGTGTATT
This sequence comes from Scylla paramamosain, assembly GCF_035594125.1. Classification (NCBI taxonomy): domain Eukaryota; kingdom Metazoa; phylum Arthropoda; class Malacostraca; order Decapoda; family Portunidae; genus Scylla; species Scylla paramamosain. Next base: position 18,563,278 of record NC_087156.1, read on the forward strand.
ATTATTCTACCATTATTATTGTAGTTGTTCTATCATCATCATCACCCTAATCATTTTCATTATCACTACTACTACTACTACTACTACTACTACAGCTACTACTACTACTAAAACTACTACTACTACTACTAAGATCTTGGATATATATGACCAAGTACTCAACTTAATATTACGAACATGCTCTATACCCTCTGGTCTCTTCCGCCTCCTCCCTTTCTATCTCCCCCCCACTTTCCCTTCCTATCCCTCCGTCCTTCCCACCCTCCTTTCCTCCCCCTTCATCCCTCAGCCCTCCCCCACACACCTGCCATTCAGCTTCACGCCCCTCCGTTATCTAATTCAAATGGTAGCGCTGAATTAAAACACGCCCATAAAAATAGCTGTGTATTGTTGATGTCAATCATTCGGATGCATAACTATTTTTTTCTCTCACTCGCGGAACTGACTAATCATCCTTTTGGCCGAGTAATTTCCATGAATTACAACACAGAGAGAGGGAAAAAATGGGTAATAGGGAAAAGCAGGACGTGATGTTTTGATGTGCTCAACATAATTCTTTATACGCTGAGCGGCTTAATCACCAGCTTTGCAAAATATGAATAGGGGGAAAAAAATAGCAACAAAATATCAGGTAATTAAAAGCCCTGATTGCTAGCTACGGGCATACAGAGAGAGAGAGAATGGGAGAAGGGAGATGATAGGGACAGGTAGGAGGAGGGGAGAGAGGAATGACAGAGTGGGTGGACGAGTGACAGATGAAGAAATACGGAGATAGAGAGAGGCAAAGAGGATGGGGAAGCATCAATTACGGGTCACTCTTTCTGTCGAGCGCGCCGGTTTTTCTCCTCCCCTCGTTTTGCGTTGCCAGGGGCTGCGTGGGATGTGATGAGGCGGCCTGATGTGCTGCACCTGAACGCCACATGAGGCCTGGTGGCGCCCGACGCGGCGACACGGCGTCAGGATCAACGTAAGGTGAATGAACCAGGACGGCGCCGAGAATGAGGCTAGTCCATGTATTAGCTATCTGTGTGTGTGTGTGTGTGTGTGTGTTACTATTCAAACTGACTTTTATCACTTATATTTCACGCTGATAAAATTGTGTGTGTGTGTGTGTGTGTGTGTGTGTGTGTGTGTGTGTGTGTGTGTGTGTGTGTGTGTGTGTGTGTGTGTGTGTGTGTGTGTGTGTGTGTGTGTGTGTGTGGGATGTGTGGGTGTGTGTACTACTACATTTAAACTAGCTCTCGTTACTCAGATTTCACTCTAATATCCATTTTAAAAGAATTCAAATCCAAAACGATGTGATACTACAAGTCTATCTATTTGTCTATTCATATACCACACATCCATCTCCACAAAGAGACCAGTAAACACTAGCAATACATACAAACACAAAAAAACACAAAAAGTTCACCAGTATAAGAACCCTCCTTATTATCCAGCAAGCCTTCCCTCCCTTCGTCAGTAGTTTTACGCCCCTCAGCGGGAATGTGTCGAGGGGGACAGTAGCGAGATAGCGTCACACGTACTGCAATAGCGGCGTCCCGAGGGTGTGGTTTGGGTAGAGACAGCGAGAGTGGAAGAGAGACAATGGTAAGGGTTAAGACTTGGGTGTGGCTTACTGGAGTGGACTCTGTGGGGAGTAAGAGGTAGAGATGAGAACAGTGAAATGTGGCAAGGGTGTGGCAAGTGTGAGGTGGAGAGGACTGAACTGAGTAGTGGTGTAGAGAATAATGTTAGCTGTGGTGGTGTTGGTTTAAGGAATCAAATGCTGGGAATATCTGACAAGGTATCGTTTGTGGTGTGAATGTGGAATGTGTGAGACGCAAGCAAGAATATAGCGGGGATGAGGCATGGGTGTGGTACGGCATACCGTGATGGGAGAGGAATGTGCTCGAAGGATAATGTGTGAGGATGGATCTTCATATGTGGTACGTTAAGGTTGAGGTGAAAATTGTGAGTAGGTGTGTGTGTGTGGTGAAAATTAAGTCGTTGAGGTGAAAATGGGATGCGTGTGCGTGTGTGCGAGAAAAAAAAAGTGTGAAGTTAAAACTAAATTCTTGGGAGAAAATCATGCGCTCAAAATTAGATGAATAAGATGAAAATGAGATACAAATTGAAAATGAGTGAGGTAAAAAAAAAAATTATGGGCTGTGTAAAATGAAAATAGCGTGTTTAGAGTGGAAACGGAGTGGATAGAGACATTATGATGCAAAAATAAAGTCTGCGAGGTACAAATACGAGAGCTGATGAAGTATGAAAGATGATGAAACAACAGCAAATAATAAGCAATAGAGAGAGAGACTGGACACGTGACAAAGGCTTTTATGGCGAGAGTAGAACGGAGGAGTAATTGAGAAGTATGTCAGAGGCTCGGAGATGACACATGAATATATGTAGATGTGTAGAAGTAGCAGTAGCGTGGCAGGTGCGGCAAGGGTCTGGCAGGGTTATGACAGGCGTGTGGCAGAGGTATGTTAGGCACGCAGCGCGAAGGTGGCAGGTGGCAGCATGGTTATGAAAGGTGTGTGACAGGAGCATGGTACGGCTGTAGTAAGGTTACGGCGAGAACATGACTGGGGTAGTGGTGGAGTAGAGTCATGAGAAGCAGAGAAGCCAAAGAGTGAAACCATAGAAAATGGAAGGCAACATGATGCATTACATACATCAAAGTAACATGTAAGAAGCGTAGAATTCCTGTGTTGAAATGAATGCAGTATTTAATCAATGCTTTATGCGTATAAGTAAGACAAAACTGAGGAAGAGGAGGTGGAGGAAAAAATTACTGTACTGCAAAATAGTGAAGAACTACAAGAGATAATTCCTTCAATCTATAAACGTCCATACTGAAGGAGGAGGGAGGAGGGGGCGCGGTACATTACACCACTATACTCATCATTACAGTACTCCAAATTTCACCTCAAAAAAGTTTTTTCGAGAGCATGGAAGATGTATGGCAGGGAGAATGTGATGAGAGCGCCGAGAGAGTGAGAGGAATGGAAAGTGGCAGTGAGAGGAGAGTTGTGTGATTGATAAACTGCTCAGTCCATGACACTCGCACTTACAAGACGGATGACACGAGACAAGGCCACATAACATTTGGAGCAAAGTTCGCGAAACACTGAAAGTCATGGAGAGCGAGACACTGAGTGGGAGGGAAGGAAGGAGGGAAGGCCAGGGGAAGGGGGCGAGGAGGAAGACAGGATGAGAGGAGGATGGGGATGGGTGGGTCCCTAAGGGGAGTCCCCCGGACCCCATCCGGAGTCAAAGGATTCGGAGGATTACGATCTGAATATTGGATTTTAGATCAACACAATTTCACGGACTGAGTTGGGAGTCGCCAGGTCTGCCAACTTCCCTCGTCTCGTCGGCTTATTATTCAAGATGACAGGACGGAGGTTCTTCTGACTACGTCCCCCGCCAGCCTCTATGTAGCGGTGCAGGGGCGCCCCAGGGAACTGCATCGGCGAGGCAGCGAATGGTTTCCGTGTTCCTTTATTCAGGTTTGCGTTTTGTGAATCTTTTGTAGTCGTGATGTGTGTGTGTGTGTGTGTGTGTGTGTGTGTGTGTGTGTGTGTGTGTGTGTGTGTGTGTGTGTGTGTGTGTGTGTGTGTGTGTGTGTGTGTCCTCTGGCTGGCAGAATGCATAACGTATGTGACAGAAATTATGATTTTGTGCACTTTGTTGATTGCGTTAGTGTGTGTGTGTGTGTGTGTGTGTGTGTGTGTGTTTACGGGGATGCAATAAAACAAATTTGTTCCGCGTGTCAGGATGAGCGTGCAACGAAACTACAGTTTCCTTGTAGCGACTGTGGTTTGCGTGCGAAATGCTTTAGGTGCGTGTGTGTGTGTGTGGTGCAGTGGTGTGTGTGTGTGTGTGTGTGTGTGTGTGTGTGTGTGTGTGTGTGTGTGTGTGTGTGTGTGTTTGGTGCAGTGGTGTATGTGTGTGTGGTGTGTGTGTGTGTGTGTGGTGTGTGTGTATATGTGTGTGTGTGTGTGTGTGTGTGTGTGTGTGTGTGTGTGTGTGTGTGTGTGTGTGTGTGTGTGTGTGTGTGGTGCAGTGGTGTATGTGTGTGTGGTGTGTGTGTGTGTGTGTGTGTGTGTGTGTGTGTGTGTGTGTGTGTGGTGTGTGTGTGTATATGTGTGTGTGTGTGTGTGTGTGTGTGTGTGTGTGTGAAGGAGGGCAGGCATCTTAGATCGTGAGGGATGGAAGGGGCCGGCGCGATGCTCAATTACTTTAATGTGTTTTCACTTTGTTTTGGACGTGTGGCTCACTCCGGGAACCTTTTATTTCTCTCTGTAATTGAACTTTGCCACAAGAAGGAGGAACCTTTATAAAAGTTGGTCTCGTCGGCGCAAACTTGGACCGCAAACATTCTCTTTCTGGGGGATGCCGAGAAAAATATTTAGGAGGAGGAAGAGGAGGAGGAGGAGAAAGACGAATAAGGAGAGAGATGGAAGAGTGGGAGAAATGAGAGGATGAGCAGGACAATGTCAAAGAGTGATTTAAAAAAAACTCGTCTTTGTGTTTGGTGAGACAAATGCATGTAAATAAACTGATACTGTTGAATGTTGATTATTCAGAGCCTCACACCTCCCCTAGCTAACACCAGTGCACCACCCCTGTAATTCCCCCCTAGCTACACCCTCTCGGTAACATTCCTTTGATACCCACGCGCCGCTGTAGGTCACTCAATCCCTGCCGTACCCCAGAAACATCAGTAAGGCCACGGAGATCCCTTAAGAGTAACTCCTTCTCTGATGTACCGTCTCGGGCGCGCTTCAGCTGCATTACCCCTTTCGTGTAATATTTATAGCGATCTTTGTCAGCATTTTTTTCCTCCCTCTCTCTTTCTCTCTCTTTCTCCATCTTTTGTTATGACGTTCAGCTGGCTCCCCGAAAGCATATACTCGTATGCAGCAGAGTGTTTACTTACGCTGAAGATGAGAGAATGGGAAGGCGGGGAGAGTGTATGGGGAAGGCTGAGTTGCTGCACTGTTTGCGTCCACCATTCTGACTTGTTCTTCAAAAGATGGTGGATAAAGAAGGCAACAAAATTGAGGGTTATATACATACACTTATCTATGTACTGTGGGATTTTTTTTTTTTTTTTTTGTGCGCGTTCTCTCAGGCTGGGGAGTATTGTTGTGATAAAACGTCAAGTGTGTGTGTGCGTGTGTATTTGGGTACATAGCTATACTGGCAGTCCTCCACGGTGCTCAGCATTGCACACACACACACACACACACACACACACACACACACACACACACACACAGGAAAGCTGCTGCCGTCGTGTACTCGAATTTTACGGTCTAGCGTCACATCAAAGATTTACTCACCCACGCACTCTCCTGCTTACGTTCTCTCCTCCAGTTAATTCCTCATTGATCCCACAACTGCAGCAAAGACTTCAAAACATAACAAATTAATAAACACGCACACACACGCGCGCGCGCACACACACACACACACAGTACAGTACAGACTCAGTGCGATTCCCACCATGGTGCGAGCTATCAATCAATAGTCCCTTCTAGATTAGACTTACCTTTAGGATTAATGTTAAGTGTTTCCCCACCCCCTATGTACATTTTCAGTTTGTTAACTGCCTAAATAATAAACCGTTTATTATTATTATTTTTTTTATTATTACAGTACGTATTCCACAATTTCATCACCTCTGGTCTTCACATTTGCTGATATGATCCTCTAAATAATGCAACGCCAAATGTACAATTCATAAAAGCGTAAAGTGCGGTGAGAAATACAATAATGTCACGGTGAAATATATTAACACACCAGGCGTCATTACTTATTTATACTTAATCGCTTAATACTCATTTATCAGTAACGAGACATAAATATGGTAGCAAAACACCACTAGAGTTATGAGGTCACGAGAGAAGCACGCTGCCGCTGCTCTGTCAAGGTAATCAGACGAGGACACGACCTTTCTGCCTCACTGATGACCACACGGCAAGGCGAAGCAAGCAAATGAGAATCGGTGGTGACTGCGCGTGTGAAGGAAGCTTCTTTGAGAGCCTTTTATGCCGCCTTTTGACTGCAACTTATTCTCTTCGCTATTTCTCTGATGAATCTCTTCCTCCTTCCCCTCCTCCCCCTCCTCCTCTTTCTCTTCCTCCTCCTCCTCCTCCTCCTCTTCCTCCTCCTCCTCCTCCTCCTCCTCCTCCACTCCTGCTCCTTCCCACTCTACTTTTCTGCAACGAGAGGGTAAATCGAGGAGGGAAAAAGTACTGCAAGTGAAGACAAGGAGGGAACACAATGAGATTATTACGAAAACCTCTTTGAGCCTGGAACAAAATTAATGCTAAGATGAGATTCCGAAACTCATCACTAAATTAGTCAAAACTCAATTGCACTTAACCGGCCTTACCGAGTAACTGGAAACATTAAAGCCAGCCTTAATTTTCTCCCTTGAACCTCACTACGCTTTTCATCCCTTTTACAATTTAAGAAAAAAGAGAAAAAAAAAAACACGCAAATAACGAGAAAAAATGTAGAATCTTGTTTTTTCTCCCTCCTCCTCCCCCTCCTCCTGCTATGCACGCCTGGGGAAACTCAAGTACAAGTATAAGAGAGCTAAAGGAGTGAAGGGGAATGAGTGTGCATGGGTGCGTGAGAGCGTCGAGTATTCATGCCCACACCCACACACACACACACACAGACACACACACACACGAGCTAGGAGGCGGTCCGTGCACGTGCCAGGAGCTGCGTGGGAGGAGGCGAGTCTTTGGGATCATTAGAGCGAGGGGAAATGAAGGTCACAGAACGTCGCGCTATGTAAAAAAAAAAACGGAGCCAGTCACGTTCCTCCCTCTCCAGCGCTCGCTTGATGTGAAATAAGAAAAATAATGAGAAAAATATTAAACGAGGTAAAGCAAGTGCCGTCTTCCTTATCTGAAGAGACACTAGGATTTTTATTTGCTATTATTTTTCCTTGGCACTACCTGAGTTTCTTCCTGAATATATCATCCCTGAAAGCTGCTTAACATAACCTGCATGCCTCCCGTCACCTTCACGCCGCCGCTTCCATCTATGCCTCCTCCTCCTCCTCCTCCTATTCTTCCTCTTCCTCCTCCTCCTCCTCATCCTCCTCCTCCTCCTCCTCCTCCTTCGTTATACTCCAGCCGCACATCCTAACCAGATGTCTCGCTCGGCTTGTCATCTCCCACACACACACACACACACACATCAGCAGGGCAGCATTCCCACCAGCACACCCTCAGCCGTCCACATCCCCGTCACTCAGCAGAACCAGACAGACGCCTCCCCCTTTCCCTCTCCCCCACCACACTTCCCCTACCCCCAACCCACAACCAGGACCCAATACCACCGCACTAAACCCGCCACGCCGTCTGTCCTCCCTTCACTCTTCCACCACACCAATCACCACCTAGACGACGACGACGACGACAACGCTTCTCTCTCTCTCTCTCTCTCTCTCTCTCTCTCTCTCTCTCTCTCTCTCTCTCTCTCTCTCTCTCTCTCTCTCGCCATATTCCGTCGTCGCCGTCAACACAGCGCAGCTCGAAACATTTACAAAGGAATTTTGAGTGTTGGTTTTCGTATCTCACGCCATGGAGTCTTTGCTTCTTTCTCCCTCTTTCTCCTCTTTCTTTCCCTCTCCTCCTAACTCCCTTCTTGCTTTACCCAGCCTCCTCCTCCTCCACCTCCTCGTCCCCCCCCCTCCCCTCTCTCTCTCTCTCTCTCTCTCTCTCTCTCTCTCTCTCTCTCTCTCTCTCTCTCTCTCTCTCTCTCTCTCTCTCTCTCTCTTCCCCCTCCCTGCGTCCCTTCCTTACTCCTTTCCCAGCACGGAACGCCAAGCTGGTAGTAGCACAAGAGGCGCGCATTAGCATATATCTTTTATATTTATGGTGTGTGTGTGTGTGTGTGTGTGTGTGTGTGTGTGTGTGTGTGGTTTGTCCTGTCTGTTTATCTATCTGCCAATCGATCTGTTTATCTGTCTGTTTATTTATCTACCTATCTATCTATCAATTGTCTGTCTATCAACCTTTCGATCTATATTTGTCTGTGTGTCTGCCTGTCTGTGTATCTATTTATCTATCTGTATATAAAGATTCTTTCTATCAATCCATATATATCTACTTGTTTTCTTTTCGTAAGTCTATTTTCATTTCGTCTATATCTATCGACATATCTCCTTTACTTTCAAATAAGTCTGTTTTTTTTTTCTTGTCATCCACTTCTATTTTCCATCCCTATTTGTTCACCGACCAAATTTCTTTCCTCCTTTATTTTCTTGGGTTTACTTCTCTCTGTGTGCGTAAGATGCATGACCCAAAAGCGAAACCTCATATAACTTCTTTTTTTCGTCAATCTTCCCTTCTATTGGTCTCCTTCAATATCACTGTTGACAATTTTGAAGTCAATAAAAGATTCCGTTGATGCAATAGTCTGTCTTCTTATTTCAGGATCACAGGAAAAACTCTGTCAAGCATGAGACGTTGGAGGAGGAGGAGGAGGAGGAGGAGGAGGATGACGAATGCGGAAATATGAGAGAGAGAGAGAGAGAGAGAGAGAGAGAGAGAGAGAGAGAGAGAGAGAGAGAGAGAGAGAGAGAGAGAGAAACAGGACAAATAGAATATGAATCAACGAAAGAGAAAAGGAAAGAACAACAACAACAACAACAAGAGCAAAAAGAACAAGAATAATAAAAACAGGAAGAAAAGAACAAGAAAAAAGAAAAGAACAAGAATAGAGGAAATAACAAGAACAAAAACAACAACAAGATGATTAAATAGTGGGACAAGGAGGAGGAGGAGGAGGAGGAGGAGGAGATGGAGGAGGAGGAGGATCAGTCTGTATGAAAAGCAGCGAAAAGGAAGAGGCGCGTTACGCAATACCGGCCACAAACTTTGCATTTCAACTTGACTGAGAAAAAGGAAGATAAAAATCGACGAGAGTCAATAAAACTGCAGAAGAAACGCAAACACACACACACACACACACACACACACACACACACACACACACACATTTCATAGTCATTATTTGAGACGAGATTCTAAACGTGTGAGACAAATGTGAGACAATTTGCACTCACTTCTTAACCATCTCTCTCTCTCTCTCTCTCTCTCTCTCTCTCTCTCTCTCTCTCTCTCTCTCTCTCTCTCTCTCTCTCTCTCTCTCTCTCTCTCTCTCTGGGAAGGACGCACGCTGTCAATGTAGAACTGGGATGTGTTTCAAATGGCATGCAGATTTAAAGGAGAAGGAGGAGGAGGAGGAGGAGCTCAAAAACTTCACCAAACGACACGAGCCCCACACTCTTGTTTGTTCAGCTTTGATGGCCAAACTCGCGGAGATTCTTGTGCATAATTTAGTCCTTTGTGGTCAAATGTTGTGGAAGGAATTCAAATCGCATAAGTGCTCACATAACCACGGCAACCTTCCTCGTGCCTGCCTCGTGTTTTTTTTTTCTGTATGTCTGTGTGTGTGTGTGTGTGTGTGTGTGTGTGTGTGTGTGTGTGTGTGTGTGTGTGTGTGTGTGTGTGTGTGTGTGGAGAGGGGAGGGGGGGCAGTTTCGCTGTATGTCTCTTGTCTGTTTGTCTTGCTTTCTCTCCTTGACTACTGAACACACACACACACAAACACTTACACACACAAACACTTACACACACACACAAACACACACACACACACACACACACACACACACACACACACACACACACACACATGGTATCATCATCATCATCGAACATCTAATAGGAAATTCTCAAATGGGGGAGTCCAATTTAACTCAATAAGCCGACCCAAAAGAGCACCAGTCTTGAAAAATTGCTCCAATCCACCTCTGCCAATAATTCCTCTCCTCTCCTCTCCCTCTTTTACTTGCCAATTTCCCTTAACCGTTTCTCTCTCTCTCTCTCTCTCTCTCTCTCTCTCTCTCTCTCTCTCTCTCTCTCTCTCTCTCTCTCTCTCTCTCTCTCTCTCTCTCTCTCTCTCTCTCTCTCTCTCTCTCTCTCTATCTATCTATCTATCTATCTATCTTCGTGTTCTTTATCACCTCATTTTCCTGCATTTCAACCTGTTTTACCTAATAATCACCTCCTAATTTCTTCCCGTATTTTTGGTGAATTTTACTCTCCTTTACCACCTCCTCCCACACCTTCACCACCACCACCACCTCCTCTTTCTCCTCCTCCTCCTCTTTCACCATCATTTCCATCCTCTCTTCCTCTTCCTTCTATGTTCCGGATAATGATGTGAGTCAATGACGGTACTCTGCATTTAAGACAGCTTCTCTCAAGTTAACCCAATAGAGACGCGACACGATAAAATAAGCCAGAACGATACACAGATGAAGGTCGAGGGAAGACTCACGTGTCTCCATAAATTAAAAAAGTCTAAGAGTATCTGTCTAGTAAAGGTTAATTTGTACTTCTGTTAATGTGAATTTACTATAAAACTAATCAAAATATTTTGCGCTGCTCTGGAATGATTTCTTAATGACGGGAGGGAGAGAATGTTTTACAGATGGGCATTATAAATACTATGGAAAGTGTTGCGACGTGTAACGCAATGATACGGTGAGACAGTTGGGATTAATTTGTAGTTTGTAGCGAATTCTGTTAATTATCCACGCTATGTCCTGAACACCAGCAGTGGCTAAAGAACGTAAAACAAAGACATTCCTCTGAATCTAACTAAACGAATACTGATGACATGAAGTGAATTCTTTCTGCAACACAAACTTGTAAAACACGGAATTTCTGCAGAAGACTTTAGATTAGCGAGTCGAATAGATGAGGGTCATTCCAGATTAAAAGTTGAAAAGCCAGAATTTTCAGCGTGGAGAGAATGTCATCCAATGTGACTTTCCCGCCTTTTCCCATTAGCACAAATGTCACAACAAGTTCCCGATTCCGCAGTAAATGTCAACTCATTCATTCCAATCTAGTTACGCATTTTACTTCCTACATGCTTTACTCTATATTTTCCTCTATTTTTTTAATGAATAATCGACACACGCTTTCACTTTTTTCTAACATTTTTCTTTTGTAGTAACCTGTAATGGGTAACGTTCTTTTCTACCTTTAGTTCGTGGCTCAAAACTGTCTCTCTTATTTTTTTCCCGTTTCACCAAGCAAAGTATGCTTCTCAATTTTCTTCAGCTCGAGGGAGGGTTGACGGGGGCCTGGGGAGTGCTGGAGAAGGAGGAGGAGGAGGAGGAGGAGGAGGAGGAAAGGACAAACTGGACGAGGCTCCCACTTTTCTATCCTTTTCCCGGAGCATGTTGTTGCCATCTGTAACTCTTGCTATTTGCACAACACAACGTTATTATATTATGCTGCCTGACTTACGCACGTACACTTCCAATTTTTTTTTCTCTCTTTTTCCTCCTCTTCCTTGCTTCGCTTACTTTCCTTCTTCTCTTTCTTCTTTTATTTCTTTTATTTGTACTTATGTTCCTTCCATTCCTATTGCTGCTCTTATACTTCTTCCTCCTTGTTTTGTTTTTTTCTTTCTATCTATTACATTTCTCACTCCTTTCTTTATTGTTTCTTAATTCTATTCCTCCTGTTCTTACTTTACGTCTATCTCCTCCTCCTCTTCCTTGAATGCTCATTTTATCCATTTTATCATCTTACCTTGCTATTTTTTTTTCTTTTTCCTCCTATGTCTGTCTTTCTTATTCCTCCTTAACTTGTCTCTCTTACTTCTACTCCTCACATTCTTACTTCACCTCTATCTCCTCGTTCTCCTCTTCCACACTTCTTTCCATCCTCCCCTTCCTCTTCTACACACCGATCCTTTCTCCCCTTACTCTTCTATATCTCCATCCACCCACTCCCGTTTCTACACCCCCATCCATCCACCTCATCCTCTTCCATATCACCATCCTTCCTCTTCCTCCTCCTCCTCTTCCATAGCACCACCTTTCCTTCTCTTGTTTCATACTCCATCCACTTTCCCTCTCTGCGTCTCTCCGTCAGGCACAGCACTTTAAAAGACTGCATCACCTCAAGATATATACATACTAACAAATATTTTCTTAGTCCATGTTAAGGCGAGTTGAAACATCCATTACAGCTAGGTGCTCCTCTCTCTCTCTCTCTCTCTCTCTCTCTCTCTCTCTCTCTCTCTCTCTCTCTCTCTCTCTCTCTCTCTCTCTCTCTCTCTCTCAATATGGTGGATACTTGTAGTAACCATAGGAAGAGGAGGAGGAAGCAGTAGAGCAGACGTTGATGGGAACTGAAGTAGAACGTGAGGAGGAGGAGGAGGAGGAGGAGGAGGAGGAGGAGGAGGAGGAGGAGGAGGAGGAGGAGGAGGAGGAGGAGGAGGAGGAGGTGGTGGTGGTGGTGGTGGTGGTGGTGGTGGTGGTGGTGGTGGAAGATGGGAGAGAGGAACACCGAAAATCAACAGGAAGAACGAAATGAAGAAGGTGGTGAGGACAAGAAATGGATGGAAGAAGGCAAGGACAATAACACGGAAGACGAAGGAGAGAAAGCAAGTGCAGAAGACCAAAAAAGAAAGGATGAGAAAGAACAAGGTAAGAAAGGAGAACAACAATGATAAAGCTGAATAAAGATTGAAAATACTAAAATTAATGTTATTTTGTAGTTTTCATACACTATACTTCCCATAATTAAATGCATCCATTCTAGCAGCCATTGTAGCCAAAAAAAAAAATCTTCTCTTCTTTTCATCGTACAGGAAAAAAAAATACATCATTCCTATATCTGCCTTGAGTTATCTTCCCATAATGCCATATGAGAATATAACACACGTAAATATATAATAAGAGATATGACCTTCTCTCATTTGACCTTAATTCCTTATTTGTATCGACATTCTCAACAATTTCAACATTACACATTTTTCTTTTCTTCCTTCCGTACGTATTTTTCTTTCATTAAATTGAATTGAATGTTACAACTATAATATTTTACAAAGCAGTCATTCAACTTGTATATTTTTTTTTATTTACTTCTATATCTTGTTCTCTGGGCAGTCTCCCATTCATTTTTTAATGCATATGTAATATTACTTGCCTTCTTCCAAGCATGATCTTCCTCTTTCCTTCAGCCTCATTTCTTCATTCATCAATCTATCCCTCCCTTCCTTCCTGCCTCCCCTCCCTCCCCTGCCTCCCTCCTTCTTTCCTTTCCTGCCTCCTTCCATCTCCTCCCATGATCACAACGCCTTTCAAAACTTTCTTTAATAACACACACTTTTGGACTTCCTAATATTCTTATATAGGGAAAAAGTTTGACCCTTGCTCTGGCCCAACGAGAAGGTAGTTAATTATAAAGGAAATCACATGATGGTCCTCCTTTCCTTCCTCCTCTCTCTACTCCACTTCAGCCTCTCCTTGACATCTTCCTCCTCCTCCTACTCCTCCTTTGTGTCCAATATATCGTTTTTTTTAGTCTTATCCCAACTCTTATTGTAAACTACAGTGATCGTTAATATTAACCTAGATTTTTTCTCTCACATCCTCCTCTTCCAACTATTTTTTTTTCTTGTTTCTCATTCTCCCCCCACTTCTCCTCTTCCTTCTCTTTCTCCTCCTCCTTCTACTCTTATTCCTTCTCCTCCTCATCTCCCACCGTTCTTTCTCTTTTTTCTCCTTATTTCTCCTCCTCTTGATGTTGCTTCCTCACTATTCTTTTTCCTCCTTCACCACCACCACCACCACCACCACCACCTCCTCCTCCTCCTCCTCCTCCTCCTCCTCCTTTATTCTTCTCATTCCTGTCTTTCTCCCTCCACCTCTCATCCCTTGGGAGCAAATGACCTCTTCGAGTCATTATAAGTTTTATGAGGAAAAAAATAAGAGCACATAGATGAGAGTTGCGGCGACGAGACGGAGTTGTTGTTTATCAAGAAGATCCGAGACTTGAAAGCATTTTTATGTAGTATTTTCTTAAGCTATAAAAAAAAGATGGTACGTGTGTGTGTGTGTGTGTGTGTGTGTGTGTGTGTGTGTGTGTGTGTGTGTGTGTGTGTGTTTTACGTGCGATGTTTTTTTTTGTAATAATTTAGGCTGACTGTGTTTTATCATATATTTTCATCCTGTTGATAGTTTTTCTCTCTCTTTTCGTCACGTATCTTTCGTTTTGTTCATTAATTAACATTCGTATTTTTTTTTATTTACTAATTAGTATATACATTATCATTGCTTATTTTCGCGTAACAAAATGAGATCTTAATCCAACACAATAGATACAGGACATCAAAATAATTATCACATAAATTTAGAGATCACATTTGTGTACAGGAAAGAAAGAGGTATAGGAAAGTAACAACACTGTATGCACGCACACACACACACACACACACACACACACACACCACACACACACACACACACACACGAACCAACTCCGTCAAAACATAATTAATCAGGCCGGCGCTTCGAGGGTTGACAATCAAATTAAACTCCACATTAATTAATTCCGATTGCGGCGCCGACAGGACATTTTAGAGAAATTCGTCACTCGGCTCATTAAAGCCCGACAATCTTACTCTTAATAGACCCGCCGAGAGGAGCCTCTTCAGAATGGAAATTGTTGTACGTGTCACCGCCATCGCTGCCGCCCTCGACGCCCCCTCAATCAATCACTGTCCAAACCTAGAATAATCTGAGCCTAAATTGAAGATTTTTTTCTTTTTTGTTCTTTCTCATTTTACTAGGCTTTCTCTCTCTCTCTCTCTCTCTCTCTCTCTCTCTCTCTCTCTCTCTCTCTCTCTCTCTCTCTCTCTCTCTCTCTCTCTCTCTCCTATAGAAATGACCTTTACAAATTATTGATCTAGTAATTTAAAGTCTCTTATATTAAGCATCATAACCTTCCTTCCTTCCTTCCTTCTTTCCTTCCTTCCTTCCTTCCTTCCTAGTCATCACCAGTAACCACCATCATCACAGCCAAGCTTATCACATGTTACATTTCACCTCTCTTGCTATCACCACCACGAGCCAATATCACCCCCACTACCACCACAGCCTCCAATCACCATCCTCACCACTGCAATCACCACCGCCACCACCACCACCACCGTTCTCGCCGCCATCCTCTAACCTTTCCAGAAGCAAAATCTTTTCCCACCATTTCCACTACCACCACCACCACGACCACCACCACCACCACCACGACCACTACCACCAGAAGGAATGCTATCCGGTACACAAATCGTGACCACCACCACCACCATCACCACCATCCCCCCGCCTCTATCGCCACCACCATTCCGGCCCTACAGCTAATGACTACCTTCCATTAACTAATTGCCAAAGCACCATTAGGCGTCGTTACAGCACTTGCTCAGCAATCACCGACATAAACAGAAACTACCGCAGGTTACACTTTTTCCCTCCCCCACTACTACGAATAAAATGCTCTTTTTTCTCTCTCCCCCCAATTCTCTCCCTAGCCTCTTTTTTCTGTGTTCTTTTCCTCCCTCTGCCATTCTCTCTCTGTGTCTCTATAAGATGTTTATCTAACTTCCTTTAATGGCCAGTATTAGGAGTCGCCGCTCCATTATCACTAACATGTTACCGCAATAACACCACCACAATAACAACACCGAAAAGGAAACTTAGGACTCTCATCACCTCCATAAATTACTCGCCACAATAACAGCGTTCGAGGGACAAAAAACTAAACATATATATCACTGAGCCATCACCACACGACCATCGGATCACCAATCATCACCACTACGACTAAGATAATGACACTCATCACCAACACTACTAAAATATACCCTCATCACATAAATCACCACACAACATTCATCACAAGACAGACACTGAACACCACATCATATCACCACCACCACACCACAAGTTACTCATCACCAACACACGAGAATCTGGAAGTGAATGACTAGGGTAAGCTGGGAGAGGGAGAGGGAGAAGATAACAGCATCCACTGATTACAAGTTACCCCTAATGGAGCTCTCTCACCATTATTCCCTCAGTCTCATCCACCTCTCCCATTTTCTTTCCCTCTCTTTCTCTCTCCCCTTCTTTAATCACCTCTCCATTTCCCCCCCCCCTTTCTTTTTTTTCTCTCTCCTCCTCTTCCTCCTGGCCTTTACATTCTCGTTCTCTGTATCTTCCTCTTCCTCCTAGCTTCCCTTGCCTATCTCTTTCGTTTCCTTCAATCGCTCTATATTCTTTTCTTTACATCTCTCCTCCTTTCCACCAAAGTGCTTCTCTTCCCTTTAC
>NC_087156.1:18584496-18609496 GCF_035594125.1 Scylla paramamosain
CGAAGAGAAAGAACGAGAAGCACAAGAATAACGAGAAACAAAAGAAAGAAAACAAGGATAACAAAAAAAAGAAAAACGAGAACACAAAAGACGAGAATAACAACGAAGAAACAGAAAGAGAACAAGGAAGTATAAACACGAGGTCGAGGGAGAGAAATTGGAGGATGAAGATAAGAAGAAAGAGAAGGAGGAAGAGGTCGAAACATTAGCCACGAGGCCTCAGGAAGTAAGTGAGAGGAAGAACGGAAATCGAAGAGAGGAAGAGAGAGAAAGAGAGAGAATGGGGAAGAAGAGGACGGAGGGAGCCATGGAGGGAGAGAGAGAGAGAGAGGGGAGGCAGAAGTGAGAGAGGGGGAGGGAAGGACGCGCGGAGTTTTCTTTTTCTACGCGACTGGCAAGGAGTGTGTGTGTGTGTGTGTGTGTGTGTGTGTGTGTGTGTGTGTGTGTGTGTGTGTGTGTGTGTGTGTGTGTGTGTAACAATATGGCGCACATTCTCCACGCACTATAAACTGTCTGATGTAGTGAAGTGTCTTGAGAGAGGCGAGCAAACAAAAAATAAAATGGAACGAGAGAGAGAGAGAGAGAGAGAGAGAGAGAGAGAGAGAGAGAGAGAGAGAGAGAGAGAGAGAGAGAGAGAGAGAGAGAGAGAGAGAGAGAGAGAGAGACCAGGATTTAGTACACAAAAATAAGCAAAGTCAAACAAAAAATTAAATGAAACGCGTCAAAAGATAAATATACAAGAAAATGTATGAAAATGCGCACGCACACGCACGCACACACACACACACACACACACACACACACACACACACACACACACACACACACACACACACACACAGAGAGTAATTCAGACTCGTAGGAAAAAATAAGTAGGTACTCGTACTCTTAGGAAAAACCAGATTCCCAATGGAAGAAAATACATTCATCAAGGAAAATGCATAGAGGTACTTTCCTTGATCAATATATAAATCAGATTCTGATCAAGAAATATGACAGACCTAAATAATTAAAAGATATTGGACTCAAGAAGTTTAGTTAAGAAATATGATACACCCAAATCAACTAAACAAAAAAAAAAGGTAAATGCACTCAAATAAATGGCTACATGAAAAATAAAAGATATTGGACTCGAGAAAATGGTAAAATTTAGGAAATTATTTACTTTTTCTTCGAGCACTCAGTTATTACAGTAAAGACACAACGTTTAGTATTCAACCTCTTCAGAACTAAGTCAACCAGCGAATGAATAAATTATTGAGACAAATTACACATTACCACCAGACAGAAACCGCCACCACCATCCTCATCCCTTCCTCTTTCCACCTCTCTCCAAAGTGGAATAAACAAACAGCTAACACAAAATAAACAATATTAATATTTAAGAGTCGCCAAAACCTTGCACTGAGATCCATCAAAGCTTACTCAGAGTAAAAAAGGACCAGTTTTTGGACGGCAAGTCTGAAGCTCAGTTGATTAATTACAGTTTCCAAATTACCTTGAAACATCATTCAGTATTTCGCCAGAATCCAAACAACATGCCGGGAAAAAATGTATATATATTTCCCTTTGCTTCTGGAACATTTCATTTCTTTTCGCTTGGGTATAAAATATTTGGCTTGATATTTGCTCTAGCTGGATTCATGAATTCCGGACATCAGGAAGGCTTCCGGGAACAGCGGCGTGTGATGCCCCTCGATGCACTAGCGCGCCCAAACACACTTTTTAATGTCATTCCTGAACGGCACCACCACCACCACCAGTCCGTCATCGGTGTTTAATTAAGAAATGGAGGATGAACAGGAGGAGGAGGAAGATAAGGATGAAAATGATGGAAAGGATGGGAAAGAATACATGGAACTACATAGGAGCCACATGTAATCAGCCTATCCAAGCTTAGAAAACTAATCAGTCTACTGGAGGAGGAGGAGGAGGAGGAGGAGGAGGAGGAGAGAGAGAGAGAGAGAGAGAGAGAGAGAGAGAGAGAGAGAGAGAGAGAGAGAGAGAGAGAGAGAGAGAGAGAGAGAGAGAGAGAGAGAGAGAGAGAGAGAGAGAGACTAAGAGCAGGAGATAAATAAGCAATTTTTTTTTTCCTGATGTAACCAAATCTACCATCATCATCATCATTACAGTTGCGGTTGTTGCAGTCATCTCAGGTCCTCCCACACCATCTATCCCTCAAGCCAGTCAGTCCTGCACCCCCTAAACCTTGACCGTTGGAATACACTGGGCGCACCCCTTCCGGATTGTAAACGGGTAATGCTGCCGGTGTACTTGGAATCGGATGTGGGCTGTGTCAGGTGCATTATTAATACTGGACAAGAGCTGGCTGGCTGGCTGGCTGGCTGGCAATAAGGTCCAATCCGCGGCAGCTTCTCCATCCTCTGATAATTGTCTAGCAGCCGCCGTCCCCGGGTATTGATAGGGTAATTTCGCAAATGCTTGTGAGCCGCGCTGTTACCCAGAGTTATACCGCCCAAGCAAATTGATTTTACCTCCATTACACGACGGAACATTGGAAATCAGTGCCAGTATGAATATTATGCAGGCAGGCGGGCAGGAAGGCAGACAAGCGAGGAGGAGGAGGAAGAGGAGGAGGAGAAATAGAAAAAAATAGACAAAGTTGATAAATAAAGAATAGAATTGGGAGACAGTGTAAATAAGGAGAAAAGAAAGCAATCAAAACAGGAAAACGACGGAGAAAGAGAAAGAGAGAGAGAGAGAGAGAGAGAGAGAGAGAGAGAGAGAGAGAGAGAGAGAGAGAGAGAGAGAGAGAGAGATGAGGAAAAAGAAAGAGTAAAATGAACACGAGAAAGAGACGATGCAGAAAATATCAGTAACAGTTTTGTGGGATAATTCCCGAGGTGCGAGGCCTTTCATAATTTCTCAACAGCTCGGAGTGGATGTGTTCATAAACCTTTTTCCTGTATTTCCACTTTCTGTATCTCGAATACCTTGCAACTTGCCCAAGCTTTTTCTTTTAACGTATTTCCTTTTCTCTTTTCACGATATTCACTCGTTTTATACACTTTATATATATATATATATATATATATATATATATATATATATATATATATATATATATATATATATATATATATATATATGTTATTTTATTTTATTTTTTTTAACTATTGTAACTCCATATCTTTTCTTTATTCACGCTTTCATTTAACAGATTCATTGTCCATTATTCTCAATCATTACTTTCTTGTATCCACGGAGCTTAGTAATTTCCTGTGTACAACAAGGAAGGTATATTGCTGACTTGTTTTTCTTTATTAAATGTATTATTTTTACTTAATATATTGTATTTTCATCATTTCAATCATTAAAAATACACAGGCAGGTTACTGATATCTCTCTCTTTTCTTGGCCATCTTTCTGAAGACTTGATTTGCTGTCTTATCCTCCTCCATCATCCTCCAGTCACCATAAAGACAAGTGAGAGAAGAGGCAGTCTTAGTGTCTATTTCATCACCCTAAACTTCTTTATTTTCACTCGTATGGACTCCAAATGCTCTTCCTCCATTCCACTTTTCCATTTCATCCACCCGTATTGAGAGTCTTCCAGGTCCATCTTCCACCCGAATTGCAACCTAATCCACCTTCTTTCCCGCTCCTGTCTTAAGAAATCCCCAAAGACGTGTCCCTCTTTTCCTCCACCTCTTTTCATCTTCTCTTTTTCCTCTTAAATTCAGACCTACATTCGGCTTTCACTGCACTCCTTTTTCCCTCCCGGTCTGTCTCTTTTGCACTTGCACAGACTCAACACCGATTTTTTTTTTTTCTTCTTAACTAATGTATTTTAACTTTTTCCCCTATTTCGATTTCGAGTTTAGTTTTTTTACTCTTTCTCTCTCCTTCTCTATCCCTTTAATCGCCTCTCTATAAAAAATTCCTTTTATTGCAAATTCTCTCTCTCTCTCTCTCTCTCTCTCTCTCTCTCTCTCTCTCTCTCTCTCTCTCTCTCTCTCTCTCTCTCTGTTCTTTGCCACATCCGTTCCTCCTTTTTTTCATCTTTCCTTCCTTTTCATCTCCTCTTCGAATTTCCTCCTCCTCCTCCTCCTCCTCCTCCTCCTCCTCCTCCTCCTCCTCCTCTTCCTCCTCCTCCTCCTCCCATTGCCAGCCGCCACCCACAAACGAGTCTTCAGTAGGATCTCCACTAACGACTTTACTTTGTCTCCGTCCAGTCTTCTTTGAGTTGAGTCCTTACAGAGGCGGGAGGGGGTAATCTTTCTCCTTCTTCGATGTTCCTACCCCCTCTCTCTCTCTCTCTCTCTCTCTCTCTCTCTCTCTCTCTCTCTCTCTCTCTCTCTCTCTCTCTCTCTCTCTCCGTCCTGTCTTCTTTCCTCTTTCTCGTTTACACTTCTTTACACGTTGCAGCCTCCGCGAATATCTCTCTCTCTCTCTCTCTCTCTCTCTCTCTCTCTCTCTCTCTCTCTCTCTCTCTCTCTCTCTCTCTCTCTCTCTCTCTCCTTAATTTTATCGTTGCCTCTTTCTCTCATCCATTTCACTTCCTCTAGCCAAGTTTTCCCTTTCCGAATGATTTCTTCCCTATTTCCCATTCCCTTATTTGCATACGTTAAACTCAAGCACTTAAGTTTTGTTGTTGATGTTGTTGTTGTTGTTGTTATTGTTGTTGCTGTTGTTGTTGTTGGATAGCACCTATCTTTTTCTTTTTTTTTTTTTTGTATCCGCGCGTATCTCATGTCATTCCTTCACTTTCCTTCCTGTTCCTCATCTCCCTCATTATGCAGGCAGCTCAGAGGGCTTCTTGAGGCCTGCAGGAAACACAGTGGCTGCCTGGCTGGCACACACACACACACACACACACACACACACTGGAGGAAGAGCGGAAAACATAACATAGGTACTGCTGTGTTGAATTCCGCAGAAGATACTTTTTTATCTCTCTCTCTCTCTCTCTCTCTCTCTCTCTCTCTCTCTCTCTCTCTCTCTCTCTCTCTCTCTCTCTCTCTCTCTGAACACCTGCCTTCACACCTGTGCCGCCGCTGCTTCCAACGCCTGCAGATCAATCCTCGTCTGGCAGCTCAAGCCCAGACTTATTACCAATCCTTACCACAAGCCGCCCATTCGTAACGCTTCCTGCCCACGCCCTCCCTCTTCTAAATATTCAAGAACTTTCCCTCCCCCTCTTCCTTCTCCTCCTTCTCCTTCTACTCCTGCTCCTCCTCTCTTTCACATGGCTTTCTCCCATCCTCTTACTCCTCTTTCATCCCCCCTATTTTTTTTTTTTTTCACTTTCCCGGAACACAGTCCTCTCCTCTTCTTCCCCGCTTCCCCTCTTCCCCACAGGCCAGCTGGGACCTTCCCTCCTCCGACGTGACTTTGATGTTACCCATAACTAAGTGGCATCATCTTAGGCCTGACACGGAGTAGGCATCCCCTTCCTGCTGAACCTGAGAGAGAGAGAGAGAGAGAGAGAGAGAGAGAGAGAGAGAGAGAGAGAGAGAGAGAGAGAGAGAGAGAGAGAGAGAGAGAGAGAGAGAGAGAGAGAGAAATGCAAAATAAATGTCTCACCTACTCAACGAAAATCTTATTCTACTCGTTAAAGGAGCTTGTTATTTTTTTTTTTTCTTTTTCACCAGATTCTATACATTGGTTCTTTCTGAAATACTGCGTGACTGCTCTATGTTCTAAATTGATCCTACGTATTTCGGTGACCTCTTCGGTATGGAAAAGCCGTGTCTTTATCTTACTTTTTTTTCAGAATTATAGCACGTCTTTAATACGATGAAGTAGAAATTACTTATAAGCACGTAATACATTATCACTTGTAGCATCACACCACAATAACACAGCAAACGACTTGAACAGAAGTTAATTATTCCATAAACAGATAATATATAAAACAAAGTGTGTAAATAAACAGAAAATAAGAGAGATTTCCCGAGAGCTGGTCAACAAACTCCAAGTTGGCCCCTGCTACTTCCCTTCTCAACAAAACTACCAGTCATACACAACAAATGGTTCTTATTTTCTGTATGTCACGAGAATGTATTTGTTAGCCGGTACAAATAGACCCGTGTCACACTAGTCTTGTAATGCAATATGAACGTGAAGTACAAGACGTGTGTGTGTGTTCTTCTGTCTGTCTTGTTCGTCATGAATTATTATTTTTTTTAAATGAAACAACACCGAAATATTTTACATTTTAAGGGTATTAATATTTCTGTAGCTGACTTGCGTTTGTTAATATTCATCAGACGTCTTCAGATCCCAGTACAGTGACTCATAGGTATTTCAAGTTGCATTTGGAAGAATAACTGAAGTCTGCGAAGACTGGATCTCCGTGGTACAATCTTTTAGGTGAGTAGCTACAGTAGTAAAAACAAAAATCCAACATTTATACACCGTTCTAGACTCTCACTTTTACTTACACCCTATCATAAGCAAGGATAATCTGATAGTCCGATAACCTAAGTTTGGATATCTAAAAAAGCAAAATTGTCCACATTCAAGCATTACTTTTTGAGCACGGTACCATTAAACTCCACGTCCCTTCAGCTCGCTAAATAAAATTCTTTGCTCTCATATAAATCTTACAGAATATTAGCGAGAACGTTCTATAGACAGTGAAACGCACCCCAAAGTGGCTCCCATACAACAAAAAGATCAGGAACCCCCGCCACGACAGAGGAAGGGACAAGCGGGGAGTATAGAAGAGAGATGAAAACGGGCGAGCTCCCCCTCTCGGCCTGCTGAGCCATAGAAAAAGCCCCTCGCCCTCCACCTTTGATCCAGGGCAAAAGTTTAGATATTATTTCCTTTGTTTCGCTTTCAAAACTCCCATTTCTTTTTTTTATTTCAGATTCAAAGTAGAGAATATTTTCTATTCTACTATTGGCCTAAATGGTGCAGCTTTTCTTTTTCCTCTTCTGACTTCGAGTACCTAGGTACTCGAAGTTTTTTTTTTATTCCGACTTCGCTTACAGTACATTCCCCTTCCCTGCTTCTGGTTCACGTTCCATAAAATAACAGAAAACGGCTGCTTGCACTGAGTATTAATATTTCAGCACTATACCTGGAATCATACTTGGAGGAGGCAATAAATCATGGATCAGTCTATTTAGAAAGTGTCGACGCCTCTTAATCAAATGAATGACACCTTCTCCAGTGGGATTCAATTAATTTCTCAGGTGACAACAATTACGACAACATTATTCATTCGCCGCGACATTTTCTCCCGCTACTGACGCTGAATTAATGTCTTCCTAGAAATAGTGTTCATATTTAAATGCCTCAAGGAAAGCCTTTCAAGACTCACGCTTTTTGAAATGAAAATAAATAAATAAAATAAATAAATATATAATGTTACGATGTGAGTATGCATTTTTCTTGTTGCTGTCTTTATTGTTGTTGTTGTTGTTGTTGCCGTTGTTGTTGTTGTTGTTGTTGTTGTTGGTACTGTGGTTGAAATTATTGTTGTTGTTATTATTATCATTATCATTATTATTATTATTATTATTATTATTATTATTATTATTACTATTATTATTATCATTATTATTATTATTATCATTATTATTATTATTATCATCATTGTTATTATTATAATCATTAATATTATTAACAATTATATTATCATCATTATTACGTCAATACGACAAGAATAGCAACAAAATAACAACAGCAACAACAACAAAAACAGCAGCAATAACAACAATAACAACAGCAGCAGGAACAACAACAACAACACCAGCAATAACAACAATAACAACAACAACAACAACAACAACAACAACAACAACAACACTCCGGACAGCACGACGAGCGTTGATCAATAGGAAAGGAAACCAGGGCAAGGGGTGGGTAGTTTTCTTTCTCGATTAGTTTCGCCATTAAGTCTTTCTCCGGGGAACTGGAAATAAAACTTATCTTTTGACCTGCTTTCCTGTCCCATCCATCAACAATGTTGTTACTATTATTATTATTATTATTATTATTATTATTATTATTATTATTATTATTATTATTATTATCATAATCATTATTATTATTATTATTATTATTATTATCATTAATAATACTATTATCATTATTATTATATTACTATTATTATTATTGTTCTTTTTGTTCTTTTTGTTCTGGTGTTTTGTTGTCTATGCTATTATTATTATTATTATTATTATTATTATTATTATTATTATTATTATTATTATTATTATTATTATTATTACTATTTTGTTTTTGTTGTTCTTTTCGTTTTGCTGTTTTGTTTCATTATTATTATTATTATTATTATTATTATTATTATTATTATTATTATTATTATTATTACTATTATTGTTGTTCTTACGGTTCTTCCTATCAACATCTTTAATATAATAATTAACATTTATCACTGCTATATCACAGCCAATATCAACACCACCACCACCACAACCACCACCATCACATGTTACTATCCCACCACGGACAGCATCGGCAAGCAAAAGTGTCTAGTTACTGAAACGTAGGTAGTAAAGACCCAAGAGTTTAATAGATGTAGACAGAAACCTCGTTCACACTTCGAGACAGATACTCCACGTCACATAGGCGGCGGGTAGCATTCATTAAAGACTATCACCTGAGTCTGCATCCGTATCCGTATCTGCATATCTGTCGGTGTGGTGTGTGTATTAATGGGTGACAAATACATATGCAAACACGTGACAACAAATGCATAGAGGCAACTGATCCGGGAGAGCAGGTAGTGGCGGGGACTATACAAGACTAGCATCTCAATCCGTATCTACATCCGTATACACGCCACTGCTGTGTGTACTAGCGACTGAGCATCACGAACAGAAACATAGATAATTAAAGATAACAACAGACGCGACTGATCCGAAGGGAAAGTTATGGTGGGAACAAACATCTGGGTCTGTATCTGTGTCTGAATCTATATACATGCCACTGCAGTACGTATAAAAATTATTAACACATATTAATACAAGTAATTTAACGAGGGCAGACGAGAATAATTCTGAAGAGCAGGTATATGACGGCCGGCTGTGATATAATCTGACTACTCGCCACACTTCACCTTCGCAAATTTCCCCAGGCGCAAGTTTATCTAGTAATCCGTGAGGGAGCGAGGATGAACTACAGGATGCAGCATGCGTCGTCTGCTCTGACCCGCCTGTAACATTCTCGCGTGGCTGACAGCTAGTGTGTACTTAGGGCATTAACTATGACACCTTGAAGCAGAGTTAAGGCGTGAGAAACGTAAGAGGCATGTTGATTATACACTCCCAGCATAAATTCATGAACTAAGCGCTTGTGCTCAGTAGATTAGGCTTGTTTAGTTTGCTCTGTGCTATGTGACCCCATTGCAGTGGCGTTAACTAAGCAAATAATTATCTTGGATATAGGACAAGTGATACAGAATATTTATGAACTTGTACCAAATTATCTTTTAACCCGTCACTGCTACATTTTTTTCTCAAAATCAGCTACAGCTTCCCAGACATTTATTCCTTGCGAAAAACTTTCATATAATAGAGGCTAAATGAAAAAGGGCAGAATTAACCTCCTTTCTCCTCCTACTTTTCAAATATATGTATATGAAAGACCATGATTAAATATTAAACAAAACATAGTCCTGCTTCCGTACGACCCTCAACGGCGTAGTGAAAGCTGAACAATATTTACAACGTTCATTATCTCTCCACTGGCCGTGTTTTAAAACCTGACGCTTCTCTTAAGAGTAAGTGAAAAATATATATCAACGTTTGATCATTTAGTTTCCCCTCTCACTTATGCACCCCAACATAACTCTCCTGCCTCACAGTGCCTCAGTTGCGCACTACTTCTCCCACTGCATAACACTATCCTTCCCCTCCCCGGTGCCCTCTTTCCTCCCTGCCAGCCAGCCGTCCTTCAGTCACGTTTCCCTACTTCACTGCAGCATATCTCCTCTCACCCGTCATAGACAACCTCTCCCAACTGTCGGTTTATTTGTCATTTTTTTCAGCTACGCTCTACATACACGTCGTTATTTCACTGTCAAAATAACCAGGTGTACTTAAAGGACAACTAAACACGTCTCGCTCAGTATTTATGAGAGATCAGTTCTGGGAGAAGAAATGGGAGCGATATGGGAAATTAATGGTATAGTGTTCGCATGCGAGAACGGTAACTGGATATGTCATGAAACGGGAAAAAATTGGTAATACAAAGATTATTATTGATTGAATAGTTCGTGTATACTATTTCCCAACGTCAAGCACCGTTCAAAACAAAACACTCATACTAAGCTTAATGTATGTATAGAAGTCAATGGCATTCAGCTCAACAGTGAATTAATTAAGTGTAAATTGACTCTTTTTAACCCCGTGCATTTAAACTTTTCAGCTTCCGGGGACAGAAGAGAGAGAGAGAGAGAGAGAGAGAGAGAGAGAGAGAGAGAGAGAGAGAGAGAGAGAGAGAGAGAGAGAGAGAGAGAGAGAGAGAGACAGGTAGGGATATGTGTGTGTGTGTGTGTGTGTGTGTGTGTGTGTGTGTGTGTGTGTGTGTGTGTGTGTGTGTGTGTGTGTGTGTGTGTGTGTGTGTGTGTGTGTGTGTGTGTGTGTGTGTGTGTGTGTGTGTGTGTGTGTGTGTGTGTGTGTGTGTGTGTGTTAAATAAGTAAATTTAAGAAAGAAAAATAAATAAAACAGCCTATGAAGCTCCCTATTATTACGTCTTACATCCAGACTAACACGTATACCTCCTGTTACGTATTGAGTCTGGACCTTCCCTGCAGCGCTAGGCCGGAGTCACGAGACTCTCTCCTTACTTAAAGAGATTCCTACGGCCTAAAAGTACAAAGACCTTCCTATCACCACTTTTTTCTCTATTACCAAACTTATTCCACCTCTCCCCTCTTCCCTATCCTCCCAATAACACATTATTCTCCTTCTATGCATATTCTCATTCGTTCTACCCTCGTCCACTTCTCTATCCCCTTCGTAATCCTCCTATTTGCCTATTTTCTCGTCCTCATCCATCGCCCATTCCCCTCCTACGCTTATTTCACTCTCTGCTCCCCCGATAATTCAATCAGAGGGAGGGAAACGAGGCCAGTCCTTCGCCCGGGGATGCGCCAGCCAGGTGAGGGAGAGGGCAGGCCGGGGCAGGGAGGAGGATATTGGTTAAGATGAGTTGTAATGATGACGACGATGACGATGATGATGGCGACGGGAAGTGGTGGTAGCGGTGGTGGTGGTTGTGGTGGTGGTGGTGGTGGTGGTGGTGGTGGTGGATCAGGAAGAGGTAGAGCTAGAGCTAGAACGCCCGAGAGAGAGAGAGAGAGAGAGAGAGAGAGAGAGAGAGAGAGAGAGAGAGAGAGAGAGAGAGAGAGAGAGAGAGAGAGAGAGAGAGAGAGAGAGAGAGAGAGAGAGAGAGAGAGAGAGAGAGAGAGAGCATTTGGCCGGTAGTAGTCAGGGCCACGAGTGATGAAAGGAATGAAAATATGATTTTTTTTTCTATTTTCCTCTTTCCAAAAATGAGATTCCTAGAAGGATTCAAAACTTAATAAGAAGAAATTAGAATTTTACTCTCTTGACGAAGGATTTAATTACCCGCTCATCGAAACTGCTCCTCCACCTCTCATTCCTCCTCCTCTTCCTCCTCCTCCTCCACTTTAAGTCTTCATTCTCCATTTCCCTCCTTACCCATCTTTTCCTCGTATTCCTCCTCCTCCTCCTTCTCCTCCTCCTCCTCTTTTTCTTCTTCCTCCTCCTCTTCATTCACCTCCAAGTTCTTTATCAAATTCCCTCCATCCTTCCCTCCACTAATTCATTCTTAACCACCTCCAGATCCACCACCACCGTGGTACCACCATGGCCACCACCTCCTCATCATCCTTCTCCTCATCCTCATCCTCACCCTCCTCATCCTCCTCCTCCTCCTCCATTTCCATCTATTTTTCGCTCATTACTTTTACTTTTATATATACCGTTACTGATAAAATATAATTGGTTAGAAACAAATAAAATATAACAGATGAAGTATTGAAGAAAAGCAAGTGCATCAAATATTTCATACACCTCAGCGTTTCTAATTCCTATGCTCATAGTTGAAATACGAGGATGAATATGTAAAGAAAAATTGGTGAATCGATTAATGTACAAGTATATAAAAGTTAAGAGACAAGACATAGAATGACAAAACACTAAATTTAATACGGTACACTTCCCGACCATAACCAGAAAGAGTAGCAAGTCACAGAAAACTACGTAAATAACAGCAAATCGAATGGACAAAATAAACAACTCGAACACTTGAGCCAAAGAGGACAGTTTCTATCGATCTTTTTTTTTTTTCTAGTAACACTAATAATCGACAGCCGCCCAAACCACAATGGATAAAGGTACTTAAGGAGAAATATTTACGAGGGAGCGAAGTTCAATTCAGCAGATCGAGAGCAGCGTAAATAATTACACTTTGCCACTGGGGACAAAGGAAAGTTATGAATGAGACTGTTTTCTGCGGAGTAAATAGGAGATGTGATGTAGGAGGGCACGGGGCAGCAGAAGGGACGGGAGGGAGGAGGAAAAGGGTAGAGAGGAACGGAGGAAGGGAGGAAGGAGGGAGGTATGTCTAAAATGGAGAACTTAAAGCCGTTGTTAGTCATGTGTTAGAGGAGGCGAACACGAAGAAAGGGCGCAGGAAGGAGTGTGTCCAAAATAGAGGAGTTTAAAAGCATTCTTAGTCATGTGGTGATGGTGGTAGTAGCAGTGGTGGTAGTGGTGGTGGTAGTAGTAGTAGTGGTTGTAGTGATGTAGGTAGTAGTAGTAGTAGTAGTAGTAGTAGTAGTAGTAGTAGTAGTAGTAGTAGTAGTAGTAGTAGTAGTAGTAGTAGTAGTAGTAGTAGTAGTAGTGGTGGCGGTGATGGTAGCAATGTTGGTTTCGGTAAGAGTGGTGGTGGTGCCAGTAGGAGTGATGGTTGTCGGAGCAAACATTCATAAAAGCAGGACCAAGAACTGGCTCACAAGAGAGGAAGGATTCAAGGACGAGCGACACGATTAGAATGGATAAAACCTTCGAAAAGAAAGAAAAATAAATAATGAATGCTATTTCTCGGAATGCTTCAACCGCTGCCTCTCGCTCCATCGCAGAATCATACCTCCTTATTCATTCCATTTTCCATCAAACATATATAATTATTAACTAAATTTCCCATATGTAAGAGTTCTTCGTTAACTCATTAACGTGATATTCAATTCAAACTCGAAGTATACGTAACATGATACATAGAATATAATTACCCTCTAAAAGCATCTCCTCTCCTATAAAATCGTAAAAACATGTTCCCATAACCTCTTTTGACCTCGAATTGACTGAACTTATCCGGATTAGGTCAGTCAGTTATGTGGTGCTTTCCCCCCCGAGATGTGTCCTTGTTCATTCCCCTTTGTGCGTATAGTGTACTTGACTATATCTGTCAAAAACCGCCACATAAATAAATACACAATTCACTAAACAATACTATATAAAAATACCATACATTGTAAATATTTTAAGACTGATGATATGACAAAGACAAGGCACTTACATAACAAGAGCTGCTGCACTTGAGTGATGGCGGCGGTGATCGAGTTCATGGTAGTGGTTTTAGTGACGATAGTGGTGGTCGTAGAATCACCTTCATTAGTTCAGTAAGCATAGAAGCAGCGCAGCATCGTCACTTCTTTTCCTTAATACTGCATTGATTCATATCCTTCCAAGTTCCTTTTAATTTATCCCTCTTTATCTCATGAACAGTGGTAATTCCTATCGTCTTCGGATATTTACATTTAAGAGAACTGTAACTAAGCTCTGATCATCCAAATATACCCGGAGTCTTTCCATCTAACCTTCTCTTGACCAGGATGTAGATGTGCACGTGGACGTCATACTTGCAGCACAACCCCACGTGACGCCTGCTCCTACCCGCCGGGTTCTGCAGAGGCGGATACAAATATAAATACGAAACGAACAACGGTTTTCTTATAAGCCGATACATTTTCATCATCGAGACTGCTTCGACACTCATTTTCTTCATTAACACCGTAGTGAAACTCTTTATTCGTATCGCCACTCCTTTTCTTCACTAAAATTTCACTAATCCAGTCTTTCTTAAGCTCCCCGTTGTTGTTCATGAGCTTGGTAACCGTTTTCTTCACTTGCACAAGACCAAGACGCACATTTTTCTTCTTTAAGCTCCTTATATTTTTTCCAGCACAACAAAGAGCCACTCATTCCGTTATCTGGGGCTTTTCAGTGTTCTTGACCAGCAACGTAAAACATCACGCGTAATGAACCGTGATAATTTGATTCAGTTTATTTTCTGTCCCGCACCTTTCATGTCGAAAAAATGTGTACTAACCTTATCAGCTCGCAGGTCACCTTCCGCGCCAATTAACCTGTAAAGGAGAGTAATTTTAGCTCAGTGTTTTGTACAATAGCTCGTGTATTGTTATTTTTCACGTTCTCAGAGTCCTATTCATACAAGAGCATTTCATCCTCTTCCCCAAGACTTAGAGTTTGAGCCTGGAGGTGCTGGGGAAGGATTTGCCTTGAAGCTGAGAGGGTGTGACGCGAGGTGGAGGGAGCAGGAGAGGGAGACAGCAGGGCAAGAAGGAAGTGTAGGAATGTAACACAAGTTTGTTTAAGATCAGGGTATCGTGAAATCAAATATAAATCACAAACGGCAAATAGGAAACAAGAGGAATCTTTCTTTTTCTACTCTCAATGGACACCAACTTAAAAAAAAAAAAAAAAAAAAAAAAAAACGCGATATACTTTGATAAAAATTCTTGTAAGCAAAAATCTATTACATTTTAAAAGACACTGAAAGTCACGAAATAACAGGACTGCATAAACACTTCACAACACCACCAGTGCTATGTTTGTGTAAACGTGAATTCCGTATTTCATGAACGTTATCTTTCCCACTCCGCAATATAAAAAGAGCAAAACCTGTTCTACATGAGCAGCGTCACGTCCACAACAGCTCTCCCCCACTAATCCGCTCAGCACGTCCGCCGCCCCTCCGCCACCCTACATCCCTCACACAAATCTCCACAACACTAAAGGAAAACAACTCGTGCTATTACCATCACAATGCCGGCAAACTGCTAGCTGGCCCCCTGCCCTCGTTGTAGACCATTCATACCGTTGTTTTCATAATTTTCAGGTAGGTTTATCATATAGTTACTGAAAACATATCACAAAAGCTCTCATTACATTCATCTCTACTCATAGATTCAGCCGCATGCTCATTCTTTACATCACACTTTCAAAGTACACGAAAATTCCATAAAATTTTGGAATGTTTCCGTGCTTGCTCATATTTTTACGTCCCCATCTCAACTTGTACCGTCAAGCTTGCAAAAGTGCTAAAAATATCGCTGAAAACTCTCATTTCTCTGCAAGCCGAGACTGGCCGGTAGAGGCTGACAGTACCTGATGGGCAAGCGAGTGGGAGAGGGTTACCTGAAGTGACTGATGAAAAACCTATCCTCCCCCCCAAGCTGTCTCTCTTCCCCGCCCCAACACGTCAGTCTCCCCGACGCGCCTCTGAATCTAACATGAGCTACGAATAATCCGGAGCTGTCATTTCCAGGAGCTATTCGAATTTTAATAACTTTGCCATAACGTTTGCCGATCGGTGGTTCCTGCGCCAAAGCTATACAGAACCATTCGGCCGAGAGCGCGTCACCTTTAACATACTACTGTGAAATGCGATCGTTCACCTGCTATAGATTCACGGGACAAAACACACAAAATATTAACCAACCATTAAATGATACAAGCCTAGTACTGCGCCATTACAGTGACAGTTGGAGTGTGTGTGTGTGTGAGAGTACTCGGCGAGGCAAACGAGAGAGGAATACCACGTCCACTGCAGCTGGTGATGATATTTTCTACATGATGTTACGAATAAACTGATACGTCACCTCCCTTCTGCTCTCTCCCAGATCATGTCGGAAAAAAAAAAACAATGAGAAATGACAAGACACGTCCATTTCCTCGACAACGTCCTGTCGGCTTCTATATCAGATAACAACATTACTCTTCACCAAGCTAGGAATCTATTCATACATCCTCTTCCTGCTGCTACAAACTAACCAAAAAAAAAAAAAAAAAAAAGGAAACTGACAAGACACATCCATTTCTACGAGAACGAACACCGCCGTCCAAGGCACATGTCCGACTCAAATAATTAAATGCCAGCGCGGCAATCTAATGTGACACTCCCCAATATCTAGCCCTGCCTTTCCTATACCTTTCCCTCGCTGGCCTAACGATCCTCCATGCATGATTAACAAAGCGTTGTGTTCGCTCTTCCGAGTTGAGAGAGCCGAGTATTTCCCTCCTGCAGGATGTATGTACTTACCAAACCTTCCCTGAACTCCTCAAGAATTCATTCCACCCTTGATTGCCTTCCCTCTGAGTTCCAAGTCAGACGGTATTTGTGCAACTGCTCTACAAATAACTAGAAATCAAACGCTCTCTCTCTCTCTCTCTCTCTCTCTCTCTCTCTCTCTCTCTCTCTCTCTCTCTCTCTCTCTCTCTCTCTCTCTCTCTCCACAGCACCGCGGGGAGGAAGAAAGAGGAGGGGGGAGGGCTCCATGTTGATTTTCACAGGCGAGAGTGGTGGAGTTAGTGTTGATCCCTCAGTGGCGTTGACTTAAGTCGCTGTTAAAGAAAATAATGCACTTTTTACTTCCCCTTTGGCCTCTTTTTAGGGCGTAAAGTTTCAGTGTGGTAACGTCATTTACGTAAAAATTGATTAGCCATGTAGTAAATCTTATGGGATAATACATGCATTCCTGCCTCCAAATTATGTCCAAAGTTTAATTAGATTACTTTATTTATTGAAAATCGAGCACATGTAAAAAGCGCACTGCTGGCGGTGATAATGACTGATATGATGATGGGAAGTGAAGAGAGGCAGGAGTGCACAAAGGGAAGATGGGAGGCAGAACGAGAAGGGGAGGAGATCGAGAAAGGGGGAAGAAGAGAAGGAGGAGCGGTTATGATGATGGGGATTGAAGGGAGGGAAAAGTACAACAAGGAAAGTCGGAAGGAGAATAGGATGAAATGGGAGGAGATGGAGGAGGAAGGATAGAAAGAGAGAAACGGGAAGAAAAAGGAAGAGGAAAAGGAAAGGGAAAAAGATGAAAGAGCAAGAGAAAATAAACTGATTCTTCATATATGTTGTCATGTATTCTGATGTATTTTCACCACTTCGTATACATCATTACCTTCATCACCACCACCACCATCACTACCTACGTTATGACTGTCCTTCCGTGTAGTATTTATTTACTTTTTTACTCATTCATTCATTCATTTGCTTCCTGCTCGTAACACTACCACCAACAACAACAACAACGTTATGACCATTGCCTTCCGTGTAGTATTTATTCATTCCCATGTATTTTTTTATTCATTTATTTATTCTTTTACTTCCCTTTTTATGTCACTTAGCAATACACCGCGCACCTCACTCCATCCACCGTAGGAAAGCGGCAGCAAGAACACCACGTAAAAACTGAGTTAAAAAAAAAAAATAATAATAATAATAATAATAATAATAAATAAAATAAGCGAAAAAAATAGGAAGGCTGAGAGGAAGAAAAAAGGGGGGGGGGAAAAATAGATGAAATTTTACTCTATACCCGGAAGCCATCTCCTGTCAGAAACAAGAGGTACTAAAAAGGAGGGAAAAGGAGGGGGAGGAGGAAGAGGGAGAGAGCTGGGAAACGTAAATATTGAATCGTCACTGACAAAACAAAAGTCGCGAATTCGATACCAGAATATGTGTGTGTTTGCCCCTGCGATGCTATATTGGGGAGGGAGGGTACGTGTGTGTGTGTGTGTGTGTGTGTGTGTGTGTGTGTGTGTGTGTGTGTGTGTGTGTGTGTGTGTGTGTGTGTGTGTGTGTGTGTGTGTGTGTGTGTGTGTGTGTGTGTGTGTGTGTGTGTGTGTGTGTGTGTGTGTGTGTGTGTGGCGGAAAGAGCAATGGCCATAAAAGTCCGTAAAAACACACCAAAAAAAAAAAAATATATATATATATATAAACTTCGCCGTTCGACTCAAATGAAGAACATAATTGGTATATATTTCCTTCCATTTTTTCCCTTCCTTCAGTTTTTAATTGTCTTTTCTTCGTGCTCCCCTCTCGCTGCATTCCTTTTAATTACTCTGTTTTTACTGAATGTACATCTCTCTACGCAATCTCTCTCTCTCTCTCTCTCTCTCTCTCTCTCTCTCTCTCTCTCTCTCTCTCTCTCTCTCTCTCTCTCCTCTCTCTCTCTCACTCTCTCACTATCACTCACTCACTCTTTCTCTCGCTCTTCCTTCCCCCTCTCATCCTCCGCCTTCCCTCGTGTGACAGGGTTTCGAAGACAAAACGCATTCCTGAAATTGGATTCGCTCTCTTACTTTCCTTTTCAATTTTTCATGAGGGGGAGACAAGGCTTCCCATACATGTCTTGCGTCCCTCACCTCCTAGGCGCCCGGAGAACGAAGAGGTTGCGTGGGAGGATGAGAGAATGAAGGAAATAGGACAAAGAGAAGAGAAAGTGGGACGGAGGCAAGAGAGACAAGGAGAGAGAGGTTGAAACAAGAAGTGTAGAATATTTGCGGATTTGGAGACTAAAGGAAAGGTGTTGGAAGCTGCAAAGGAAAACGTAGACGCGAGTACAAGCAGCGAGAAGGCGATATGTAGATGTAAGAGGAGGAGCAAGTGTTGGAGACGGCAAGGGACGACAAGCTAGAGAGGGAGGGAGACGAGATCAAGCCGAGGATGCAAGGAGGAGTAAAGGGAAGGCCACGAGAGGCTGGAGCGGCAGGGAAACAGTAGGAGGGAGATTGTAAGGGTAAAGGAAAGTGGTAGGGAGGAAAGAGGGCGAAGCGTGGAGTAAGAGAAACTGGGACAGGAAGCTGGTGGACTCATTATGAACGGAAAAAAAAAAAGAAATACGAAAGACGTTACGTATTATTCATCGAGTTTGCTTTGCT
Organism: Scylla paramamosain; assembly: GCF_035594125.1. Taxonomy (NCBI): domain Eukaryota; kingdom Metazoa; phylum Arthropoda; class Malacostraca; order Decapoda; family Portunidae; genus Scylla; species Scylla paramamosain. Next base: position 18,603,502 of record NC_087156.1, read on the forward strand.
TTTCACGCTTCCCAAGACCAAAATATTCTTTTTTTTTTCTTTTTTTTTTCCTGATTACCAAAGCCTCGCTGCTCTTAGTTATGCTTCGCTCCCTCCCGCCAACTTTTTGTCACTAGTGACGAGCAAAAGTGAAACAGCGCAAGACAGAAAGAAATGGTTGAAACTAATTTAAATTTACGCTTGTATGATGATGATGATAATCACACACACACACACACACACACACACACACACATTAAATATACTATAGTATTACTAATGGCTATAATATCTACAAAATAACTTAACTGCCATTCATTAAAAATTAATAGGAAAAGGTTTACAATTACATTGGCCAAGCTGGTTCTGGAGTAAGATCTAAAATTGTTCAGGTTACACTAAAATAGAAAAAAAAAAAACAATAAAGCAAAGGGTTCTTAAACATGAGGATAAGACTTCTATTCTTTTTTTAACATAAGTTTCCACCAGTACCCACCAAAAAGAACTCAATTTAGTCCATTTAGATATTTAGACAGTAAAAAACAAATATTATTAGTGAAATACCAACAACCATCATTGTTGCCATCGCCTTCAGCCCACATCATCCCCTTTCGCTGCCTAGTACATAGTTAAACAAGTATAGTCCCGAGGGTGCCACTGCCCATAAAAACCACGAAAAGAGTTAAACATTCAACAAAAAAAATACAATCACAAAAAACAATAATACGCCTACAACCTTAACTAGTCTTTGTAAAGGCCGCACGTATACGAGCACATTTGGTCCTCAAGTGTTGCAACTCAACTCGTCTTTAGTGTCTCAGTGCGGGTCACTCTTCACGCAACATAATCCCCAGAACTTCCAAAACCAAGGCTGCCCTCGACCCCCTCCCTCGCCGCCCGGGCCTCGGTGGGTGAACAGGGAAGCAGGGTGCGAGGGGCTAATGACACTCTCAGAGGAAACATAGAAAGGGACTGAAATAACTATGGGACGTAAAGGACACCAACCATTTCTCTCTCTCTCTCTCTCTCTCTCTCTCTCTCTCTCTCTCTCTCTCTCTCTCTCTCTCTCTCTCTCTCTCTCTCTCTCTCTCTCTCTCTCTCTCTCTCTGATTATAAATTACTGTGAAGATTAATGTTAGTTTGCGTACTTGTGGTGCTCATTGTTGTTGTTGTTGTGGTGGTGGTAGTTGTGGTGGTGGAGATGGTGGTGGTGGTGGTGGTGGTGGTGGTGGTGGTGATGGTGGTTGCTTTTGTTCTCTTCCTCTTCATTTACCTTTCTTTTTTCTTCTTTTCCTTTTTCTCCACCTTTTTCTTTATTTTCATATGCTTGGTAGTGATATTGGTGGCGTTCTTTTCTTTTCTTTTCTACTGCTGCTTCTGCTCTTGTTGTAACACACTAATGCCAGTTTTTAAACATAATCAAGGACAATTAGCTTCACGCTGAGCACCAGTGTACCCTTCCGTCCCTATTATATTCTTAATTAACACACACAATCATATTTGTTTATTCGACACTGAACTGTCTTTTTTTTTTCTTCTTCGTAGCAGCTTTTTACCTCGAGAATTTGTATGCAAACTCAAGAGGGTCGGTAAGGTCGCCGCTCTTCCGCGCCACCAGTCGGAAATTGACCTCTACACACGCCCCATTGACCGCCAGTCCCCGCCGCGGGATTGTCCCTCGACTTGGCTGCTCCTTCCCTCATCACCTTCCTGTTTACCCGCATTCGCATTTTCATTCCAAAGTTTCCTGTTTTTTCCTCCCCTCCTTCTTTCACTCTTCTTTTCTTTCCTCGGATTCATGTGCTGGCTGACAGTCTTGTTTTGCGTCCTGATCTTTGAATATCGACTTGTTTAGAGGATAGATGTATAGACACTAAGACAAACGATGATGAATGAGTAAAGGCCTTAGTCCGCCATTCCGTACTCCTCGTGGGGAAGCATGCAGTACGCAGTAGTGACCCGGAGGTACAGCTGACACAATACAAGCTAACACAACACAGTGCAGTGCAACACAACACAACGCAACACACACTGATCAAACAACACAAGGTCTGCCAACGCATCCAGCCGGCAAGCAAGACTTTACCCCCTAAACTTAGCCAATTAAGAGAATGATCATACGTGTTGCGGTGTTGGAGAGTCGCCAACTTAAGCACAACTTAAATGCAACTTAGGATGCGGGCGGCATGGATAATAATCCTCTATATAATATTCCTCGCCATGACTCGCCAGCGGATCCCACACCAGACGCAAAGTGTCCATTACCCAAGACATAGAGCGTTGTGTGTGTGTGTGTGTGTGTGTGTGTGTGTGTGTGTGTGTGTGTGTGTGTGTGTGTGTGTGTGTGTGTGTGTCTTCTGGGAAATAGGAGGCTTGGTTCCTTAGTCTTTTCTACCGCCATATCCCGAAACTATGTACACTCTCCTAACCCTAACTTCAGCCTCTCTAGCATATATATATATATATATATATATATATATATATATATATATATATATATATATATATATATATATATATATATATATATATATATATATATATATATATATATATATATATATATATATATATATATATATATATATATATCCCCTGTGATACATATTTGTATCCCTGATGTACAAGTACAAAAAATGAATACATAAAATCCTAAAAAAAAAAAACAAGACAAAATCCTTCTTAACCCTGACATTTCTTTAAAGTTTTACAAGTCAAATTCAAGCATTCCCCCAAAAAAAAATTTCCAGAGTTCTTATATTTATTTATTTTTTTTTTTCGCTCACCGGAATGTAGAACACAGCCTTGTTCCCTCCACTACAATCGAATCACATGTAAAATGCATGATGTAGCTTTTTGAAAAGGACCGCCAACAGCTTCACCAACTTATGGAAAAACAAATGCGAAAAATTAAATGTTGGATGGAAAAAGTTTCTTAATGCCAATGTGTTTGTCAAGTCCCTGATGACGACGTGTGATTACAGCGTATTGTCATGGAGGGGCAAGGAACGCTGGCAGGAGGGAAGGGAAAGGACGGTGGCACGGAGGAGGAGGAGGAGGAGGAGGAGGAGGAGCGTGGAAAATTATGACGAAAAGAATGAGATGCAGATAGAAAATATATGAAGGAGGCGGAGGCGGAGGAGCAGGGCATGAAAGAGGGTGAACGACGAGGAAGAAAAGGGCGACGACGAAGAAGAGGACGACGAGAGGAAGAAGAGGACGAAGAAAGGAAGAAGAGACAACAAGAGGAATAAGACGATGAGGAAAACGAGAAAGAAGAGGAGGAGAAAGAGGCCAAAGACGACAGGAAAAGACAACGACAACAACGACGACGACGACATAAAAGAACAAAAAGAAAAAAAAAAGCACCAAGCCTAACAATTCACCAAAAAAAAAAAAAGAGCAAGAGAACAAAAAAAACACAAATGAACTCCCTGAAAAAAAAAAAAAAAAACTTATTCCCTGAGAAAAGAAATAAAGAAACACTGAAAACAAGATAAAGGAGGGAGCACTCGTAGTATATGTAAATTCCAGCATCTTATGAATCAACTTTAATCTGTAATGTTCCTCCCAGGCGACTTTTCTCTACGCCATCTTCCTTACGTCACTGCATTGTTAAGTATTGTGTCCATACGTATGTTTCCGTGTGTGTGTGTGTGTGTGTGTGTGTGTGTGTGTGTGTGTGTGTGTGTGTGTGTGTGTGTGTGTGTGTGTGTGTGTGTGTGTGTGTGTGTGTGTGTGTGTGTGTGTGTGTGTGTGTGTGTGTGTGTGTGTGTGTGTGTGTACATAGTAATAAAACTAAACTCTGAGAAAGGATGAGAGAAGAGAAAAGACGGAAAAGGTAAAATGAAATAAACACACACACACACACACACACACACACACACACACACACACACAACACCAATATAAACGAGCACCAGTCAAATACAACTATAAATTCCGTGAGATATTAAAAAAAAAAGCAGGGAGGAATGATACATATTCAGACTGGAGGCCCCCATTGAGGTCAGCCGTCCCCCACCCACCCCCACCACTCACGCGATGACAAACTCCCCTCCAACACAAATAAATGACCTCATGACTTTTGCTAATGACCCAGTGACCTCGCATAGCACCAGCTGAGGTCATTGCACTTATTACCGCTGCTCTCGATCCCCACCATCACCTAACCTCCTGATACTACACAATACTACAACCTCTCCTCCCTGCATTGCTTTCTTTCCTGTGTATTATCTTCTCTTCTCTTCTCTTCTCTTCTCTTCTCTTTCTCTCTCTCTCTCTCTCTCTCTCTCTCTCTCTCTCTCTCTCTCTCTCTCTCTCTCTCTCTCTCTCTCTCTCTCTCTCGTTATTATTATCATCCTCCTCCTCCTCACTCCTCACTCCTCCTCCTCCTCCTCCTCCTCCTCCTCCTCCTCCTCTTCCTCTTCCTCTTCCTCTTCCTCTTCCTCTCCTCCTCCTCCTCCTCCTCCTCCTCTTCCTTCCACCTGCATGCATTCCAGATCGCGCTCCCTTCAGCCAAAATCAAATTACTCGTGCACTCCGGCGGACTTGCGCTTAAAATGCATTATTAGTGACTCGATATCGTGAAAAACGACACAATTACTTTAAGGCTCAAAGTTCAGAGGTCGTGTGTGTCAGCTAATCCTTACTTACGGCTACTCCACTGAATGAAATAAACAAAAATTCATATCTAAACAGTGCATCATCCCCTCTCCCTCTGTCCTTCTCTCCCTCGTTTCCTTCACTCCTCCCTCCCGTCTCCCTTCTCTCTTCGTCTCTCCCTCCCCCCCCTCTCTCCTTGCAATCCCCTATTCTTTTTACAACGCTCAGTGGATTTAAACTGTGCAAGCTTGGTGCTAAAACCTGCTATCAACCAGAATTTAAAACTTTGTGCTATGCATATATATATTTTTTTCTCCATCTTCGTGTAAAGTAGTCTTTCCCTCTCCTAAAACTTTTCAAAGGTATTTAGCGGAAGCAAACTTTCTGAATATATTTTAAACCTGCTTGCGATTCCTCCCGGTTGCGGCCAAGCAATGAGTTCGCCTCGAGGCTGAGGAAAAAAAAGGAGGAGGAGGAGGAGGAAAAAGAAGAGAAAGGGAGGGAAGAAATCATCACGAGCCATTATCTCAAGTTTGCGTTTGGAAAAAATTCCTTCCAGTAAGTCTCATTAGCGAGTGATGCAAAAATGGACTCTGCGATTACTGGCGGCGGCTTTTCTTTATACTAAGTAACGAGAGGACAAGGCTGAGAAACGTGAAGAAAATGTGAGGAGCAGCAGCAGCAGCAGCAGCAGGAGGAGGAGGAGAAGGCGTGAAGGAAAAAACGAAAGGAAGAACTAGTTTTGCGGCCCCGGTGAAGGAAGGGAGAGAACGCGAGTGCATTCCATGATTTCCATCCACCACCACTACCAGTACCGTCCGAGGCCATTCATTCTCCCTTCTCCGCCTCATCCCCTTCTCCTCTCCCACCTCCCCTTTACTCTGGCTTGGGAGGTAAAAGATAGGAGGCTGGAGGGGAGGAGAGAGGCTGCCTGACCATCCAGTTTGCATATTAACTGCAAGGCCGTGAAATATTGGTGAGCGATTAAACACACCTCTGTAAACAAAGCGATTAAAAAGGATTTGCGTGTGTGCCAAATGGAGTGACTGGTATTTCACACAACACAATGCCTTACTTATTAGAATCAAGGGGCATTATAGGGATTAATAGTATATATATATATATATATATATATATATATATATATATATATATATATATATATATATATATATATATATATATATATATATATATATATATATATATATACTCGTATATATATATATAGGGAAAAAGGAAATGTTCTTAAGTCAAGTGAGATGATATGAAAGAGCAAAGCAGAGAACAGGCATGTGTGTGTCGGGGGGCGGGCGAGCGAGCTGTATTTAAGACACAGATAATGATTGAATAGAAACCGGTATGTAAGCAAACAGCATCACTCACACACACACACACACACACACACACG
>NC_087156.1:18614496-18616996 GCF_035594125.1 Scylla paramamosain
GCCGTAGCTCCACCAACGCACAGAAAAAAAAATAAATAACATTGTATTCGTCGCTAAGTCTTTAAAGTTGAACAGATTTTTCTACTCTTTCCGAATCCAGAGAATATTTAATTCCTGAATATATAATACAGATTTCTGTTCGCTATTATAATCATACGGAAACGGAAAAAAAAATACCTAACTTAAATCTTTCCTCGAACATTTCAATTCTAATTCCCGATAACGTTCTCGTATTAATATACATAGTGCGTTTTTTTCTTTGTCTGCCTGTCTGTCTGTCTGTCTGTCTGTCTGTCTGTCTGTCTCTGTCTGTCCTCTTTACTTCTGATTTACGTGTAATCTCACCCGAGCATCAGACAGACGGACAAAAAAAGTAAGCTATCGTGATATGGAATCATTCGCACGTCATGGGAAGTATCATTTGTTCCTTCATTCACTATGTACACGAGACGTAAAAAAAAAAAAAAAAAAAGTATATCGTACCAGTTTATGAATTGTGCTCACTTTGATTTGTGTGGATGGAAGGAAAGAAGAGAAAGAGAAGGAAAAAAGTGATCTTATTGTCGACGAAGATAAGTGAAACGAGGAAACTTTGGAAAGAGAAAAATTCCAAAACTAACAGAAATACAGTTTTAGGTTTATACTTTCCTAAGTTTCTTGATCTTTGGAAAGTTTTGAACAGTGGGAGGAAGAGGCTGATGGTGGCGCCCCCGTTAGAAGGGCACACACACACACACACACACACACATCCGAAAGAGAGAGAGAGAGAGAGAGAGAGAGAGAGAGAGAGAGAGAGAGAGAGAGAGAGAGAGAGAGAGAGAGAGAGAGAGAGAGAGAGAGAGAGAGAGAGAGAGAGAGAGAGAGAGAGAGAGAGAGAGAGAGAGAGAGAGAGAGTGAATAACGGTGCTGCAATATTTACTGCCACCTCCTCTCCACATTTTCTTTAAAGTACCGCCGAGGAACACGGTAGAAATTGAAGGAGAAAAGCCTGGAACAAGATGATGGAGACGAAGGAAGAATAGAAAAGGAGAAGCGAGGGGAGGGAGGAAGTTATGCAGAAGAGGAAAGGAGGAAGGAAGATAGAAAAGGAAAGAAAAATTATGGGAGATGGAATGGAGGAAAGGGATAAGAGAGGAGAGGCAAGAATGTCGGGTGATAAGAGAAAGAGAATGAGAGAGGGGAAAGGGAACAAGCCAATATAGAAAAGAAGGGGAGGGGAAAGCAAGATGTTTAGTGGGATGGAAGGAAGGAGAGAGAGAGAGAGAGAGAGAGAGAGAGAGAGAGAGAGAGAGAGAGAGAGAGAGAGAGAGAGAGAGAGAGAGAGAGAGAGAGAGAGAGAGAGAGAGAGAGAGAGAGAGAGAGAAAGGTGACAAGAAAATAGCAAAGAAACATAAAATACAATATAAAGTGGGTAGAGAAGGAGGGAAAAAAGGGAAAATCAGTCTACCTGTGCAACTACCAAGCTCCAGAAACCCAAAGAGTCCTCACCTTCCCCTCTCCTTCCCCTCACCTCCCCTTTGTCTCCTCTCAGTGCAGGGTATTACATCCAGAAAAATGAGGCAGGGGAAGGGGACAGAGAGATGGGATTATTTAATTAAAGACGGGAACAGAGAAGCGAAAGGAGGAGGAGGAGGAGGACAACGAGAAAAGGAGGAGGAGGAGAAGGGGGAAAAATGATAACGCAGGAATGAGACGAGGAGAGAGACGTCGAGGGAAAGAGAGACATGAAGCACGAAGGGAATCATTAACGAATACGTAGTGATGAGGAAAAATAACGTTAGGGGGAAATAGAAAATATGTGTGTGTGTGTGTGTGTGTGTGTGTGTGTGTGTGTGTGTGTGTGTGTGTGTGTGTGTGTGTGTGTGTGTGTGTGTGTGTGTGTGTGTGTGTGTGTGTGTGTATATATAAAAGTAGCAAGAAGGGAAATAGAAGATAAGGCGAGAGCAATGAGCATTAAGGAGAAGAGAAAAGTGGGGTATAATGAGACAAAAAAAAAAAGCAAAGAAAAAACAAAGTGAATCTATATTGTTTTAAAAATGGTGTAATGACGAATATACAAAAGACAAAGCAAAATGAGCGTGAGGGAAAAAAAAAAAAAGAAAAAGAAAAATGAGAGGGAAGGGGGAAGGTAAAAGCAAAAAGTAAAGAAGCAGCATAAGTGGAAAATAATTCAACGTAAAGGGAACATGTGCACAAAGATTATGAAATGTATGGAGATGAAGGGAAAGGTTATTCACGACAAGAATACGTCAATAAAAAAAATTTTAAAAAGCAACAAACAACAACAATAATAATCATAACAATAATCACACTTCATGTTTCCCTACACCTTCTGGCCAGGAAATGTAACCTTTTTTTCTTTTTACCTATCGTTTCTCCTTTCCTTCTCCCTCTCTTACCTTCCTTCTCCCCATTTCCCTTTCCATCATCTGCCTCGGCTTATTTTTCTTAGTCATTTCATTCTCCTCTTTCTTCTCATCATTCATTCGTGACTCTTTGA
>NC_087156.1:18624496-18626996 GCF_035594125.1 Scylla paramamosain
TAAGGTGCTTCATGAGGGCAATATTTCATAAGGGTGAGAGAAACGCGGGGTGAGGGGAACGCTGGCAGGAGAGAGAGAGAGAGAGAGAGAGAGAGAGAGAGAGAGAGAGAGAGAGAGAGAGAGAGAGAGAGAGAGAGAGAGAGAGAGAGAGGAAAAGAAGGATTTAGCAAACAAAAATAGAAAGGGAGAAGAGAGAACAGAGTAATGTTCCGGTGACGCGTAACGTTAAAAAGTGACACTTCATTAATTAACTAAATTGAAAGAGAAACTTGTGCAAACCACAGGCAGAATGTGTAATTTCTTAGAGGACCTGAACTTTAGAATACGTAGGGAGATAAAAAAAAATAAGGCATGAGCTTCGCAATACGAGGCAAAGAAAGAAAAGTAAATAAAATAAGACAATACATTAAGGGCAAAAAGAACGCACCAGAAATTCTCTCTCTCTCTCTCTCTCTCTCTCTCTCTCTCTCTCTCTCTCTCTCTCTCTCTCTCTCTCTCTCGTCCGTGTCGCCGCCAGCAGTACGTCCAAGCGGGTGCGAGAAGGTATAGATTCCTTCACACGGCGTCGCCATTAATCATTCCCCGCCACTGCTTAAGCGGCTTCCTGGCACAGCATTCCCGTGTCGTCAATAGTGCAGTAAGGAACACACAATCCTCCGCACCGCCCATCGCCCACCGCCCACCGCCCGCCCTTCATCCACCATGAGGCAGCTGCACCTTACTTTTTCAACATGACAACCTCCACACACACACACACACACACACACACACACACACACACACACACTCACACTCACTCTCTGACTCTCTCTCTCTCTCTCTCTCTCTCTCTCTCTCTCTCTCTCTCTCTCTCTCTCTCTCTCTCTCTCTGAGCAAATCTATTTCTCGTTTATTCCTTTCATGTTCCCACCTGTCTCCTAGTCTAACGGAACCGGACATGAACGAATTCTATAACAAAAGCGCCATTGAGGGACCACAACCCTCTCTGCTACCTTGTACACTATTACGGACAAGTACTGAAACAATGGGACATATACACACACACTCACACACACATACACACACACACACACACACACACACACACGAGGGGAGAAGGTAGAAGAGGGTTTTGATTCACCTGGGAAGGGAAGAGAAAGGCGTTGTATCGTTTTCATCAAGTTGATTTATGCAAGAAGTTCAGAATACATTCACGATAGGCTGGAGGAAAAAAAACCTTAATGGGGAGAGATATGGTCCTGGCCTCTCTCTTTTTCCTTTTTCTTTTCTTCACCCCCGCTCTTCTCTCTTCTCTCTGTCTACGTACTTCTGTCCCTGTCTGTCTGTCTGTCTATCTGTCTGTTTCCCTTGTGTGTTTGTTTGTCTGTCTGTTTTGCGTTAACGTGTTGCTGTTTGTCTCACTCACTTTTATTACTACTACTATACAACTACTACTACTACTACTACTACTACTACTATTCCTCCTCCTCTTCCTCCTCCTATCTTTCAACGAGTCATTATGGAAGCACATTATGCCTTTGTGATTCATTTTCTCTTACAAATTTATACTTTTCAGTAGAGTTCTGTGTGTGTGTGTATGTGTGTGTGTGTGTGTGTGTGTGTGTGTGTGTGTGTGTGTGTGTGTGTGTGTGTGTGTGTGTGTGTGTGTGTGTGTGTTTGAATTTTATATTACGTTCATCACGTTTGTGGCTGTGCCTTAACCCCAAAAAAGTGAGAGAGAGAGAGAGAGAGAGAGAGAGAGAGAGAGAGAGAGAGAGAGAGAGAGAGAGAGAGAGAGAGAGAGAGAGAGAGAGAGAGAGAGAGAGCGTCAGTGCAATGATCGTCCTCACACACCGTCATAAACCCCACCACTGTGCTACACACACACACACCCTTCTAGATTAGACTTACCTTTAGGATTAATGTTAAGTATTTCCCCACCCCCTCTGTACATTTTCAGTTTGTTAACTGCCTAAATAATAAACCGTTTATTATTATTATTATTATTATTATTATTATTATTATTATTATTATTATTATTATTATTATTATTACACACACACTTTCTTTCCCTTCAATTCTCCTTTGGCCAGTATTTAGAGATCCTCAAGGTTCCTGATCCAATAATAAACAAATCATATGCTACAATTTCACCGAAAGATGTCTTTGTTAATGTATCATTATCATCATCACCATTATCATCGTAGAAACCTACACAAGTTTTGCATTTTGTCCGTTGCTGACTCACTGCATATGCCCATTTTGATTTGTAAATGCTTTTCTATGAATTTTAGTCTGCACGCAACTCACTATATATTTATCTCTGCATATAACAACATATATTTGAAAGTGCCTGTGCTTAAATAGAGATAAATGTTTTAGTAGGTACATGAACATGAATTCCCTACTTCTTTTTCATTCTCCATTTCTCCTTCCCTCCAGCCTTCTTTCCATTCCTCCCTCACTTAGTCCCATTCCCCTTTTTTCTCTCCCTTCCTCTCTCTTGCGCTGAAAATTTCAT
>NC_087156.1:18629496-18646996 GCF_035594125.1 Scylla paramamosain
AACACACTAATATATTGAAGAGGTGGAATGAAACTTTCCTTTTCCGTAAGAAAATTATGCAATACGAATAGCTTTAGATGCAGATGAACTTTTTCCCACAAAATTCATGTAGCCGGTGCTCACGGGTATTTGCATATACGTGTTTCCTTCCCCGTACAAGCGCTTTTTTTCTTTCTTTCTCTCTCTCTCTCTCTCTCTCTCTCTCTCTCTCTCTCTCTCTCTCTCTCTCTCTCTCTCTCTCTCTCTCTCTCTCTCTCTCTCTCTCTCTCTCTTTTTTCAGACCATTATGTCCTTCACATCCCTTCAGGCCCGTGTGGGATGACTTTTTCATCTTACCTTCCACGAAACACACACACACACACACACACACACTCTCTCTCTCTCTCTCTCTCTCTCTCTCTCTCTCTCTCTCTCTCTCTCTCTCTCTCTCTCTCTCTCTCTCTCTCTCTCTCTCTCTCTCTCACACACACACACACACAGACATACACTAAGCCTAAGCGTCTGGCACCCACACGTAGAGTCGATAGTCGTGTGATTTCCCAGCGCGCCTCCTGATTGCGGCCAGAACCAGCCAGACACGGAGACACGTTCATGCTGTAGACTTTGTTACTGACACTGCCGTCTTTACATCTTTCCTCCTTTTCGGTACATGACGAGTCCTTTTCAATCCTCACGTTTCCTAGGCGGGAAGAGGAGTGGTAGAACGTGCGTTGTTGTATTCATGTATTACTCGTAACCCAGATAGTCATAATACAGTGAGGTACTTGTTTTAACCTTACATTTTAAAGGAGCATGGAAGTGTAAGGTGATTAATGAGTGCAAACAAACACGCTAACATATTATGTTCCTTGTTTATTCTTCACCTGCGTTAATTTGTGCTTAGCTTTACCAGTATTCAACAGCTACGTTCTGCATATTCGGCATCAGTGACAAAGCATTTATATTATTTCAGTGATTGAAGAGCTGCTGCATAAATGTCTTCCATTACCCCATTTAAATTACGTGCAATGCTCTTCCCGTACGGATGTATTTAACAAGCGCCCTCCAGACAGGCACAGAAAACAATGGCGACCTGCTATGATCAGTTTCTTGACAGGAATATTCTGTAGACTAGAAGATACATGAAGCGGCGCACCGTTCACCCTTACACGCTCAGCCTTACGTCATTGAAAAATAAATTAATATAACTACGAAACGGGAACTGGATTATAGGCAGCATATACATGTAATCCATGAAGGCACGTAATGAACTGGAGGCTCAATACGTATCGGGTTCCTCTCTCTCTCTCTCTCTCTCTCTCTCTCTCTCTCTCTCTCTCTCTCTCTCTCTCTCTCTCTCTCTCTCTCTCTCTCTCTCTCTCTCTCTCTCATTTCCTTCCTGCTCTCCTTTATCTGCCCCTCCTCCCGCTACATTTGAACATTTCCACTCCCCTCCTTTCTATTTTAAAACTCTTCTGATACCCAGTGCTGGTTCCCCTTTCCTTTCCGATTCTGCTTTATCAATGTGTTTCTATTCCCCCGACTCTCTCTCTCTCTCTCTCTCTCTCTCTCTCTCTCTCTCTCTCTCTCTCTCTCTCTCTCTCTCTCTCTCTCTCTCTCACACAAATATTCCTTCTTCCCGCTTAAATAATTAGTCGAAAATTTGTTGCCCCACATTTTTAAAGGTTTTGGTTACCCTATTAGCGGATAATTGTGTTGCTTTGCATTATATCTTATCTTGGGTTATAAATGTCAATAATAACTTGACCATTTATTCATTTTTTTTCATATCTCCGTTTTCTTCCTTCTCGTCTCACGTCGTGTCCATCACTGGTATTTGTTTTCTGTTTCTTAACTTTCCCGTCTTTCTTCACTTGTTATTCTCAGCTTTCCCTTTACGCTGTGCTTTCTTTATCCTCCTCTGTTTCCTACTGTTCTTTCCTAGTATAGTAAGCTTCCTTTAATTTTTCCATCTTGGCATCTCTCTCTCTCTCTCTCTCTCTCTCTCTCTCTCTCTCTCTCTCTCTCTCTCTCTCTCTCTCTCTCTCTCTCTCTCTCTCTCTCTCTCTCTCTCTCTCTCTCTCTCTCTCTCTCTGCCTCAGCGCATTCTTCGCTTTCAATCCATCTTGCGGTATCGTTCTCTTCCTCTCGCTGTCTTCCTCTTTCCGTAGCTCCTCCTGCTGCTGCTCCTCAGTTCTCGTTATATATTGATACGAGACGTGTTTCTGTCCCTAGTACAAGCCTGGAGGCTCTTGATAATGCCAGCAATTTCCTTTATTGATACAACCACCAGCCATTGCGGACCCCTGCTGGCGTGCCCCCTGCTGATAATACCTGCTGTCTTCTTTACTGCTGCGTGGCTCGTCTTCTTCGCCTCATCTTACCACTACTACTGCTATTACTGCTTCTTCTTCTGCTCCTCTTCCTTCTCTTCTTTCTGCTTGCCCTGGTGTTCATGTGAGCAGGATTCCGTCTGCTGTCTTGAGTCCTAGTTTTCCTAAGCCTTTTTCTTTTTCTTCTTCCTCCTCTCTTCCTCCTCCTCCTCTTCCTCCTCCTAAGCTCTTTTCCTTACTCTCATTATCTTCTTTCACTTCAGCTTCTATTTCTCCTTTTGCTTTTCTGTCTTTCTTTGCCTTTCTTTGTCTTTATGTATTTACCCTCCTTCTAATTATTCTTATCTTTTTTTCTCTATTATTCTTCTTGTTCTTCTTGTTCTTATTGTTGTTATTGTTCTTCTTCTTAAGTGTCTTCATTTTCCTCCTCCTCCTCCTCTCCGTAACTTATTTTGTGAGGCTCAGTAAACTGCTCATTTACTTGTCCTTTTTCGGCTCGAATTTTCTTTCTATCATAATTTGCATTTAATGTCTCACTTGCGCTCCTTTCTCCCAAGTCTGGAGCATCAATTTGAATCTTAATTTTATTTGGTCCTTTTTTACGTGTTGTTTATGAGCTGCGCTGGCCTTACATGGCTTTAGTATTGCTTTAACAGTACTATTAAATATTTACAGTAGAGCACCGTTGATTTCTCGGGCACATCTCTGCTCTTTAAAAATCGGCAATGTTATCTCGTTTATTTTCCATTTTTAGTTTTTTTTTCCTTTCTTTTTTTAACATACGTATTTTTTCCCCTATCTAGTTCTTATCAAATTTGTTTTCCTTTAATTTTCCTCACCCCTCCTCGTTTACTTCTCAGCTGTTCCATTTTCACTCATTTCTCCCTACATGAATTCCTCCAGCGCCTCCACCTTGGTCTCATCCGCGCCCCGCTCCTCCTCGTCCTCCCCAAGCTGCAGTCTTTTTCTTTAATTTTTCAGCATTTTCCTCCTTATCTTGGCTTACGGGGCTTATCTCCCGGATTATTTCCTCTCCTCCCCTACTTCCTGCATTTATTTTCTCCCTCCAAGTACGAGTATGCTTTCCCCTGACCCACTCATGCGATTCTTGGTTTTTCGTGTAGCTACTGAAAGGGCATCTCCCACAAGTCAACAGTCTTCTCTCTTATTTATACGCTCGTCACTGTTATTATCGGTGCTTTCGTTATACAATACACCACCGGGTCGGGGTTATCAGTAATTCAGTTCATGGAGCCGCCCACACCAGCTGTCGCTCCTCGCGTGCCGTCGTGGCCGCTGGAGGAGCGCACCGGCACACCACTGCGTGACAGTACAGCGGCACACACCCTCCTTCCCCGTGATATAAAACCGCGGTAATGACAAGTCGGTGAGGATGCTCCCAGCTGCGCGGCGAGGACGGAGGAAGGGTGGGAGGAAGGGCGGGAAGGCGGCGGCGTGCTGGTGCTCCCGCCAGCTTCCTCTTACTTATGGTAATGAGGTGAGGAGGGTTTTAAAAGGGGGCCCCTTACTCTCCCTCCCTCATACCCGGCCTTCTACGGTTAAGCTCTTTTTCATGGTGGCTTAAATCTCGGCGATGGCTGGCGGCGCGCACCCTTGTTTTTGCCTCTGCTGCTCACCGCCGAAACAAAGGCACCGATTTGATTACCACTCGACCATCCAGCGGTAAACATAAACACCTGGACCGGCCTGCCCGCACACCCACTACACTTGCTACACTCACGCGCCGCGACACACCTGCTGCCCTCCGCTATACACAGCCTCCAAACTTAAGTCCGTAGTCATATAAGCAGGTAAGGACAGGTGATAGACACAATCAGGGGAAGTTTCCGTAGAAGAAGCCGTACGCTAAACAGTCAACCCACTCCCACACACACGCCTCCCAGCAATATTCACACATTACGGGCATCACTTTCACAAAACCCATTCAGAGTTAGCGACACACTCCACTTAACTAACACACTCTTGATACTTGCGTCTCTTTTCCCTCTGTTCGTATTCCTGTTCTTAAGTAACGACCACAGTACCACCTATTCGCTCTCACTTCACAAAACTTACATATACTGATTACGTATCTATTTTTTCTTCTTAATGTTAATTTTGATAAAACCATTTAGAGCATTACTGAAGGCATTATACATTTCTTTATTCATAATATCAAAAGGTCGTAAGGATTTATAACATTCTCTCTCTCTCTCTCTCTCTCTCTCTCTCTCTCTCTCTCTCTCTCTCTCTCTCTCTCTCTCTCTCTCTCTCTCTCTCTCTCTCTCCACAAGACTAGTCAAAGGGCACTAGCCACGAGACACAAAACTAATTAAGGAAAGAGGGAAGAAACAGCTTAATGTCGATGTTGAATGGGACAAGTAAAGTTAAAAAAAGGATAAGATCAGTCGCATTTCCCTAGAGTTACGAACAGAGGCAGGAATCAGAACAATACGTGCCTTCTGATTCTACAAGTGAGGAAGATGGATGAGATAAGGTTACTGTTCAATTCTTGCATTAATATGACGAACACAAGAAGCGTGAAAGTGGGAATGAAAAGTCTAATGCAGCAGGTCAACATGAGAGGATTTGTTCTCGTCTCTAACTGTTGCAATGTCTACCTTTATTTCTCTCGCAGCAAGAAATACGACCATTTTTCCTCTTGTTTTTCGTATGAAAAAAAATAAAAAATCTCGGGCGCAGTGTATCATTCCTCTTGCCTTTACATTTTAATTAAACTTGACATTATTTTCTTACAGGGTGATTTTTGTTTGTTCTTTCAAATACTTCAGCTAACAATATTTTCGTCCTTCCCGGAGTGTTAATTAATCTTTTTTCTTTGAATTTCTTGTCAATGACTTTTCCTTGTTTTTCGTCCCATTCTCCTTTTTTTTTTTTCTTGTCATGTGTCCCCAGTTTTATGTTTCCCTCGAGGTCCTGTTTCCTCCGCCACCTTTCTTCTCCCTCCCTATTATCCCTACACCTCACACTCTTTCCTCCCTCATTTCTATTCCTCTTCTTTTCCTTCCTCTTTACCTCCCATTAATCTGCTTCCTTCCTGTCCACATTCTCTTTCAACTTTACTTTTACCTCAGGCTCGCTCTCTCTCTCTCTCTCTCTCTCTCTCTCTCTCTCTCTCTCTCTCTCTCTCTCTCTCTCTCTCTCTTACTTTATACGAGTAGTTTCGCATATACTTATCGTTTTGGTTTAAATTCCCAAAAAATAACTGGTAACCTTTTTACATCATAAATTTTTATCATAATTACATTTCTCCTGTTCCTCTTCCTCCTCGTCTTTCTCCACCTCCTCTCCTTCTCCTTCGCTGTCACATGTGTGGAAGCAAACATTATAAAAGTCTGTCTGATACCAGCTCGCCTACTAAGTAGTGGCACGGCTCAGTCACTAAAAAGTAATGGACTCTTGATCAGCTTTGCGGGAAGGACACACTAAAAATTACACGCGTAACTTGTAGCACGGGTTTTTCTTCCTTCCTGGCCACAGAAATGGTTTACGTGTTCGCATGCGGGATTTAAAAACAAAGACTTCTGAACGGCAGTGAATAGGTAGCAGCAAGTGATGCATCCGAGGCAGGAGCTGATTACTGCTTTGCCATGCGTAATCAGAGACACTACGGGAGTATTACACGTACATTTTCCTCCGACATGTGAATAAAGGAGAGTTTAAATCAATTACAGGAAGGCTCGTCTCAAAGGAAGGAAGGAAGGAAGGAAGGAACACTGATGACTCGCTTTAAGTATAAAAGATAAATTAATAAATCCGCAGAATATATTTCCTAGAATATAACAAGAAATCTGCAGCTTCACTCTCAGTAATGAAATAAGAGGCTTGGTGGCTGCATTGCACGATGTTTTTGTTTTGTTTTATTCTGGTTGCAATGAACAAATCTTCGGTAAAGTGTTATATACTTTAGGTAATGTATTATTTTAAGTAACTTGAATTACAACCACCGTATTAAACCTTCATTACTGCTGTTCTTTCCGTCTTACTTCGAGATCACTTGCTGGGTCACAAAAAAAATAACAACCCTTTCATTGCTAGACAAATTTTCCCCTTCAATAACTATAACTTAATAGAATTTTAATGCAATGCTCTCATGAATATTTCTGGAGCGTAAAAAACAAAACTAACCTGTGTTCTCTTTTTTCTATCCTGTGTCCACGCAAACCAGTTTTACAATGATAGGAAGGTTAACGTAGGCGAACCACATCAGTAAAAGGGTTAACAACGTAAGAAATTGAGAAAGCTGAGAAACCACCTGAGAGAAACCAGTAGGCATACACGTGGCAGTCCCTATATAAAACACCTATAGCAACCCATCATCCTTATTCATAAACTTATCTCATATCCATAGTAATATCCATAAATTCATCTAATAGCACATTTCCACATTTTTTTTTATATGAACCATACGGAACTCTCTCTCTCTCTCTCTCTCTCTCTCTCTCTCTCTCTCTCTCTCTCTCTCTCTCTCTCTCTCTCTCTCTCTCTCTCTCTCTCTCTCACAGCGCCGCAATAACACCGTCATGTGGTGGTTCATATTAGTATGGTTAAAGGAGCGGATCGAAAATTTCCAGTGTCATAGTTACATAGAGTTACATAGATACATAGACCACAGCAAACTTTACGGTCCTCGCGAGGTGACCTGACTTTAGAAAGTGATAGTAGGAGAAAAGGAAAATATTATTTTGAGCTCATAGGAATAGTGCGTGGATATTAGTACCTATTTAACTTTTCAGCGCTTCACTTTCCAATAAAATTTGAAAAAGTAAAAAAAAAAAACACTATCGATTGACATTTTTTTATCACTAGTTTTCATATGCATGTTATGTTTTAGAATTCTATGTCTTCTTTTTATTGCATTTTTTTCTATTCATTTAAGTCCCAGAAACGTTTGAAAATCACTACTCTCCAGATACACTCTATTTCAATCTGGTGATGGAAACTTAACGCGATTTTCCTAAGTAATAAAAAAAAATAAATAAATAAATAAAAAAAAACATTCACGGCACTAACAAAACATAAAAAGATTGACTGGTCTATTAATTTCCCCTGCTGGTGCCACAATACCTGAGGACTACATAGACCAGAAAAAAAAACTTAGTTAAAAAAAATTATTCGTTATCAATGAGCTAAAGAAAAGGGACAAACAGACAAACCCAACCCTTCTCCCCCGTAAAATGAAAACTGAGGAACAATCTGACCTTCCCACCTGCCCTTGAAGATTCCTAAAGCAACGAGAACTAAGATTCCGGATGTACCCTTCCTCCCCTCCATTCCTACTTTCCCTCCCTCCTGTCCCTCCCTCCCTCTCTCCAGCATTCCTCTCCTGCCGTGAGGACTCCTGCCTGACACGTGGGAATTTCGATACAGGGAGCGGTTCAGGTAAGGTCAGATCGAGGCAGGAATGGAATTAGGAGCAGCCAAGAGCGTCCCGTATTTAATGGCAAGGCGTCGGGGCGCGTGAGGTCAGGCGAGTGACGTCATGCTGACACGCCACTCCATTATATATAAAGAGAGGTCAAAAAGGGAAGGAAAAAGTTAAATAAAAAATGCAAGTAAAGTAGTTATGGTTATTCGTGCGAGTTATGAATTCCACATTTTTTTTTTATCTAATTACTTTCATCATGATAGAATTTCTCTCTCTTTCTCTCTCTCTCTCTCTCTCTCTCTCTCTCTCTCTCTCTCTCTCTCTCTCTCTCTCTCTCTCTCTCTCTCTCTCTCTCTCTCTCTCTCTCTCTCCCTCCGTGTGTGTGTGTGTGTGTGTGTGTGTGTGTGTGTGTGTGTGTGTGTGTGTGTGTGTGTGTGTGTGTGTGTGTGTGTGTGTGTGTGTGTGTGTGTGTGTATCGTGTTCGCGCTCAAAAAAAAAAAAAATCGTGCTATATTTCTACATTGATTTGCGAAACTAAGGCTTTCACATTAAACATGCACAAAAAAAAAATGTATTTCTCGTTGACAAGCAGGAAAATTTTAGTCATATTGGAAGCGGACAGTGTGAAAAATTAATGTTTTGATGTGTGTGTGTGTGTGTGTGTGTGTGTGTGTGTGTGTGTGTGTGTGTGTGTGTGTGTGTGTGTGTGTGTGTGTGTGTGTGTGTGTGTGTGTGTGTGTGTGTGTGTGAAAATCCAGTACCTTTACGAAAGACACCTCATTTGTTATATATATATATACATAAAAATATTTGTCCCTAATAAAATGCTACATAGAATATAGTAAAACAAAAAATACAAACAGATCTGGATGAATAGACTAAAAATAACCAACCAAAACTTTAACAAAATAAGAAAAAGAACCCAGGAGGAAAAATCATTAAAATTAATTATGGAAAGAAGCTTAGAAAAATTTAACGAAAAATAGCAGGGGACGAGAACATTTTCACTGAATAGCAAATTAAAGAGCAATACTAGGATAAAACAAAAAGAAAAATACCAATACATTAAAAAAAAAAAAAACATGCAACACAGGAGTGTTTCAGGAGGAGGAGGAGGAGGAGGAGGAGGAGGAGGAGGAGGAGGAGGAGGAGGAGGAGGAGGAGGAGATAATGACGTCACGAGAAAACTCTGATTAGGTTCATAAAATTTGCAGCGGTGTTGACCTTTGGGTGGAGAAGGGAGGGCGGGAGGGAGAGGGAGGAATTGGTAAGCGAAGGAAAAAAATAAAAGTATAAAATTCCCCTTCTTAATTTACAATAATTTAATGCATAGCTGATCATGACAGGTGGTTGAGAGAGAGAGAGAGAGAGAGAGAGAGAGAGAGAGAGAGAGAGAGAGAGAGAGAGAGAGAGAGAGAGAGAGAGAGAGAGAGAGAGAGAGAGAGAGAAAATGAGTATATTAAACTAAACTAGATAAAGTAGGAAAACAAGAGAATTGAAAAAAAAATACCAAGAGTAGGAGAGCATTATCTTTATTATTATTATTATTATTATTATTATTATTATTATTATTGATTTTATTGTTGCTGTTGTTCTTCCTGTTGTTGTTGCTATTGTATCTGATGATGATGATGATGATGTTATTATTGCTATCACCATCATCACCATCACCACCATCACTAATTATCATATCATTCACAGGCAGCACGTCTCGCCCCGCCGCTCGCTACCACCTGATCGGCTTCTCCTCGCTGGCCTGCAGGAACCATTAATTTGCCGTGTCGTCTACTGCCTGCAAACAAGCCTCCTCCTGCCTGCTTCCCTCCCTCTCTCCCTCCCTCTCTCCATCCCTCCCCCTCTTCCTCCTCCTCCTCCTCCAATTAGGACGTTCGGGGGCGTCTGTAGCACCTGAGGCGTCGTCAACTGATCCTGTAACAAGCACCGAGCAATGTCACATACACACACACACACACACACACACACACACACAGATCAGTGGAGTGTCGTGCACGTGAGACTCTCTCCACCCACAAAGAAATGACAGTCACATCATTAATCTCCCATTTCCTTCAGGGTCGGTGACAGTAACATTTCTATCCGCCGCTCTGTTCCGGATGTTCAATATTTTCCTTCACTTTTCAACGCCGCTTCTTCAGATTTATGACCCCACACACTGTAACAGGACTTTTTTTTTTTTTTTAGTATTTTTTTCCTAGATGAAGATTTGCAGCTGTATACTAAATAGAAAATTGGATGGTATCTAAATTTAAATTTTATCAAATTCATTATATTCCCATTGAAAAGATACATAAAAAAGAAACACTCATATCAAACTCACTACATTCCCTGAAAAATACACATCAACTAGCTAAATAGGCAAGCATGATATGAAACAATTACCATCCCTTACTGAAAACAACACAAAGATTTACCACCTGACTTCTTTTCTCTCCCACATTTCTATCCAATTTCACTTCTCATCTAAAACTTAAAAGTATTAAAAGTGAAGAGAAGAATGTGCTTTTGAATAAAAAATTTAAAAAAAGCGTGGGAGGATGTGAAGGAAGGATAAGGAGAGTACGAAGAAGGAGGAAGAGGAGGACGAGGAGGAGGAGGAGGAGAGAGAGGAAAATGAGAAGAGGAGACACAATAAAAAATAGCGAGTGGGGGGAAGGTGAGGGATGGTGCAAATATGTCAAGTGTGTCCTTTAATGGAGAGAGAGAGAGAGAGAGAGAGAGAGAGAGAGAGAGAGAGAGAGAGAGAGAGAGAGAGAGAGAGAGAGAGAGAGAGAGAGAGAGAGAGAGAGAGAGAGAGAGAGAGAGAGAGAGAGAGACCCACATACACAAACACAATAAAAAAAAAAGCAGAGCTACCGTCGGAAGTGAGAAAAGAGGAACGGGATTAACAGAGGCGACTTTCTCAGCATGAAAGTGACGAGCCTCTTTAAAACTAACGAATGGCCTTTAAAGAATGGCACAGGCCTAAAACAATGGGACGACACGGGCAGAGGTATGGCATTAAAGCAGTCAGTGTTGCCATGACGTGGATATTGTGTAGGGAGGGGAGAGGGACGCGAGGGAAAAGGAGACGAGTGAGAGCTGGGGAGAGTGTAAGGAGTAAGGAGAGAAGGGAGACGGGAAGGGGAAAGGCAAAGGTGTTAAGAGGATGGACGAAATAATGAGGAAGAGGAGGACGATGGGAGCTGAGAATTGTAAGGAAGTAAGGAGGGGAGACGGAAGAAAGGAAGGAAGGAGAGTGGAAGAAGGTGGAATTAAGAGAGAAAGAGAAAGGGAAGTGAGATAGAAGGAAGAAAAGAAATGAAAGGTTGGTGAAAAAATGGAAAAAGGAAGGAAAAGGTAAACAAGGGCATGAGAAAAAGCAAAATGATTAATAAACAAAACAAAAATAAAAATAATGAAAGAAAGGAATGAAATAAAAATAGGAAAATGAAAAGAAATAAAAGGCGAAGAAAAGAAAGGAGTAAGGATGGAGGAGAAAAGACAGAAAACAGGAGGTGGAAAAATTGGAGGATGAAAGGAGTGGGAGGCAGGCATGGAGAAAAGAAGAGGAGGGGAGGATGTCAGCGTAGATAGGAGGAGAGAAAGACAGGAAGGACGAGAAATGAGACGGAAGGAGAAGCAATGGAGGCCGGAAGGAAAGCGAACAAGGGAGGGGGAAGAGGGAGAAAGAGGGTGGCAAAGTAGGTGGAAAGAGAGAGAGGGAGAGAAAGGAAGGGAAACAATAATAGAGCAAGAGAATGAAAGGAAAGGGAACTAGGGTGGAAGGAAAGCAAGAGAAGAGAGAAAGAGAGAGAGAAGGAGAAGGAGAAAGCAAGGAGGTAGAACTATTCCGAAAGATATCCAAGGAAAAAGGAAAAAGTTTGGAAGGTGAATAAAAAAAATGGAAAAATGTCTTATGAAGGGATGATGGGAAGGAAAAGATGATAACGGAAGAGCAAAGAAAAGAAAAACAAACAAAATAATGGGAGGAAACGATTAAAAACTAACAGAAGGAAAGGGGAAAAAGATAAAAAGAGAATAAAAAAGAGAAGAAGACAAATAATAGAAGTTAAATGATAAAGGAGATGAAGTTAAACACTGACCAAAAAAAAAAATGAAAAATACCTGAAAAGAAGAGAACGAAAAGAAACGAGCAGAATCAGAGAGAAGAAGACACTGAGACAGAGACAAAGATTGAGAGAGAGGAAGGAAGAAAGGAAGGAAGGCGCCGTGGCATGACTGGCTAAAATCCCTCATGTAAGACACACAAGGCGGGGACGAAGGGTCAACTACCGAGCTCATATGACAAGGGATAAAGGAGATACTCGCACATACAGACGCGTGGCCAAGACCTGAGGCAATGACATTCACTGGGCTGGAAGGAAGAAAGGATGAAAGGACAAAGGTAGAACTGGATGGAAATAGGGACTGGGTGATAAGGGTATTTGATAATGAGGCTAGATGGTGAATTAGATAAAGGAATGGGTTAGGTTAGTTGAAAAAAAGGTCGAATGATGAGGGTGGATGATTAGATGAGGTTAAATGATGTGGTCTGGTGGAAATAGGAGCGAATGACAAGTGCTGGATGGAAATGGGTAGGGATGAGAGTGAACACAATAGGAAAGTGATCGAGGCACTGGTTGATGGATGGAGGGATGGATGAACGGAAGTGGGTCTGGTGGAGAGTGAGAGAGAATGATGGTTGGGTACAGATTGGACTGGGTATTGATAGGAAGCCTTCTAGTCTGACAAATAATAAGGTGACCTTCATTCCGCCGCCATGAAGTCAAACATCCATCCCACACGAGCATGAGAAAGGAATTATTGCGAACATTGACATATTGATCAGTATGGCACAAAATTTACCTTATAAGAAAAAAATCACAAAACACCAAGTGACAAAACTGAATGGCATGGTTTTCAGTAACAAAGCCAAAATTAACTGAAATCTATCAAAGAAGAAAATTCCAAGCTTAGTGTGCAACTTGCTAATAAGTCATGACAAACATACGCAAGATGACCAAAGCAGCAGCAACTAGCCAATCACTCGCTTCTTAACACCTGTACGTGCATGACCAGGAGTTGATATTCACCTTTACTTCACCTTCTCTGGAGCACACCTTGTTTACTGTGACATTATCCTGATAATTAATATGAATTCCCGAAGTTGATGGATCGAATCTACTGGATTACTCACCCGTACCCATCTCTCTCTCTCTCTCTCTCTCTCTCTCTCTCTCTCTCTCTCTCTCTCTCTCTCTCTCTCTCTCTCTCTCTCTCTCTCTCTCTCTCTCTCTCTCTCTCTCTCTCTCTCTCTCTCTCTCTCTCTAGCCTCAGGTATCTTGCAGCCAAGTGGAGTATATAAAACCGTGGATCAAGTTCGTACATTCACACGAACATAACATTTCATAAGTTAACTTCCTACACACGAACACGAGGCCGTAACATTAAGACACGCAAGGATTCCCTCGACATGTATAAAAAACAAAATAAAAAAAAAATTCTAAAGCTATAATCAAGAATATGCGGAGCGGAGGACGAACGAAGAGGAGGAAGAGGAGGAGGAGGAGGAGGAGGAGGAGGAGGAGGAGGAGGAGGAGGAGGAGGAGGAGGAGGAGGAGGAGGAAAAATGGAAGAACTAAGCAAAAATATGTATTAAAAAAATATATTTAACACGAACTAAAATAAAACTGAAAGAGTCATCATACAGACTGGAACATTTAACTGTACAGACAACCTAACTTGGAATCTCAAAGCAGCATATCTAAGTCAAGTAACCCTCTACACTTTAATTACCTTATTCTCCTTTGTTCTTATGACCGTCAGCAGACCGAAACCAATGGTAGAATTAAATTATTACATACGTGTCCTTATTAATGGCAATAAATGGAATAATCAAACAATTCACCTGCACCATACATCTTTTACTAACGACCAACATCCACCAACACCTCAAAGCTTATTTTAATTCTCTTGCGCCATACAGCATCACCACGACACAAGCACCGGCCACATGAGTCTTAGGAAGAGATCACGGCCAATGCCTTGACTCCACGTATCCAGTCCCGGTGCACCTCCTGAACGAAGCCTCAGGTCGTGGAGTCAAGAGGCAGCGGGGCGTTTCAGATCACCCTGCCTCTTGCACTTGACTCACATCCGCCTGGAGAACGTTTTGCATGCCTAGGCAGAGACATCTAGACTCCTCCTCCTCCTTCCCCACTCTTCCTTCTCCTCCTCCTCCTCCCGCTACATGAGGACGCTGAACCGGGGACTAAAGGAGGAGGGGGGAGACAGAGGAGATTGACAGGGGAAGGGAAGAAGTGAAGAGGGGAGGGGAAGGAGCTAAAAGGGAGGGAGTCATTGAACGCTTCTTCTCACACTAAAGGACATGAACCTTGTGTGTGTGTGTGTGTGTGTGTGTGTGTGTGTGTGTGTGTGTGTGTGTCAGACAAGACAGACGGACTGACAAAACAGACAGACAGCCTGACAGATAGACAATCACACCCCACACACGCACACACCCACGCCTCCCCCCTTTATCTCTCTCTCTCTCTCTCTCTCTCTCTCTCTCTCTCTCTCTCTCTCTCTCTCTCTCTCTCTCTCTCTCTCTCTCAAAACTATCTACTAAACAAAAAAAAATAGATAAATATCAGAGGAAGAGGAGGAGATCCGCCACATTGGGCTGCTTTACCTGTAAGAATGATCAGCGTGGGTGTGGATGAAAGAGACTAGAGTGGAAGCGAGAAAAAATGTGGGCAAATAGGACATATATAGCATGTATGTGTGGGGGGCGGGGGACAGGACAGGACAGGACAGGTGGGAGAGAGCAGATAGGACTCTCTTTTCCCCTACACAGGTAACGGGACACCAACCCCTTAACGCAGCCATTCTCTTGGAGGCATGAACGTGAAGAATTTGTAATGCAAAGTAATTTATTGACAGGAATGCGGCGAGAAATCGTGAAGTCCTAAATGAAAATATTTTAACTGAAAGCATGTTAATGATAGGAGTGGTTGTTGTAGTAGAGGGGCTAGTGTGAGTAGTAGTAGTAGTAGTAGTAGTAGTAGTAGTAGTAGTAGTAGTAGTAGTAATAGTAGTAGTAGTAGTAGTTGTTGTAAAAATATAAAGATTAAATAATATGCTTCCAAGTAACCAATGATATACATAATGTAAGAAACACACACACACACACACACACACACACACACACACCTGACATTTCCTCTCAATTACCTTTTCCTCAGTCCCGGGACCCAAACCCCCGGCCACTCACGCCCCGCACGAGTGAGTCACAGCGCACCAAACACACCCGCCATTATGTCAGACCAGAATATAAACCACCACCATCACAAAAACACCACCACCATCACCACCTCTCCTTCCCACCTCCCTTCTTGCATGTCCATCTCTCTCTCTCTCTCTCTCTCTCTCTCTCTCTCTCTCTCTCTCTCTCTCTCTCTCTCTCTCTCTCTCTCTCTCTCTCTTCCTCCACTTTTTTTTTTCTCCCTCCAATAGTTCCTCCACCAGCACTTTCCTTCCTCCACTTTTCCGTTTCTAGCTTCCTCCTCTTCCTCCTCCTCCTCCTCCTCTTTGTCCTCTTCCTCTATCATCTTCATCACTTTCCCTTCTCCTTTTCTTTCATCATTTCTCCTCCTCACCAACATTACAACCACAATCACAGTTCTTCATCCAGCACCTGTTCTCGTTTCCACCACCACCACCACCACCACCACCACACCTATATCAAGCTTCATTACCACAACTCCAGTATTTCATCCCATTTCCCACGTGCTCCTTCTCCCCTTCTTTCTTTCCCTACTGGTTTTCTCTTCCTTATGCCTCCCTCCTTTCCCTGTTCTCTGTACCACTGAAACTAGGTAGAGGGAAGGGAACACGTCTACACACACACACACACACACACACACACAATGACTCATGCTTGCTTGACATTATGAGGAAATCGACCAGTGATATGCAGTCGACATTTTAAAAGAGAAAAAGAAAGAAAGAGAGAGAGAGAGAGAGAGAGAGAGAGAGAGAGAGAGAGAGAGAGAGAGAGAGAGAGAGAGAGAGAGAGAGAGAGAGAGAGAGAGAGAGAGAGAGAGAGAGAGAGAGAGAGAGAGAGAGAGAGAGAGAGAGAGAGAGAGAGAGAGAGAGAGAGAGAGAGAGAGAGAGAGAGATTGCAATATTCATTCTAGCTGACACACTGATTTCCATCAACGGCTTCATTATGTCGCCATGGGGACCCTCGTAATGCTGCAATACCCTTCCTTGTGGGCCGCGGAGAGAGAGAGAGAGAGAGAGAGAGAGAGAGAGAGAGAGAGAGAGAGAGAGAGAGAGAGAGAGAGAGAGAGAGAGAGAGAGAGAGAGAGAGAGAGAGAGAGAGAGAACCTACTCTATCCTGCATCCCGTACCGCAACCGTACCATACCACACACAGCAAACAAGGACCTTCCCACCCTCTCAGACCCGTAATACAAAGATTCTATTACCACTTGCACAGCTCGTCTTTCTGCACAGTGACTGGCGACACGAGATAAGATCGATTGCTGTGTTTTCCGTGGGAGTTAATGAGGTTATGACAGTCCTCGTCCTCTGTCTCCCCGTCACTGCGTCTTGGTGGGCGTCTTTGAGCATTGTGCACCCGAGTGTTTGACTTCAAAATTGGTGTATTAAAACAGAGAGTTGGGCTCAGCAGTGACGGCCGTGATTGTGTTGTGATCTTACGAGTGTGTTGAGAGAGAGAGAGAGAGAGAGAGAGAGAGAGAGAGAGAGAGAGAGAGAGAGAGAGAGAGAGAGAGAGAGAGAGAGAGAGAGAGAGAGAGAGAGAGAGAGAGAGAGAGAGAGAGAGAGAGAGAGAGAGAGAGAGAGAGAGAGAGAGATTTTCCCTGTTGTTACATTTTCAATCTTTGTTTTTCTTGATATATTTTACATTTAAAGATTCTGCACAACTCAATGCGTTGCGCGATTAATTTTTCTTTATATTTTTCTTCCTTTCTTTTTGTAGCTTATTTTTTTTCTACTTCAGCTATCTGTTCACAAATTGCGTTGCGCCATTCTTAATTTTGTATTGTTTATATTTTCCTTTTATTTTTCAACGCATGTTTAAATTTATACTGCCCTTCTCTTTAGCTCACATTATTCTACAAGCCTGTCTTCGTGATATTCTCCAGTATTTCTCTCTATCATGTCCTTTCCTTCTCTCCTTATCTCACTCTTCTCCTTTTTTTTAACCTTCTTGGGTCTCAGTCTTTTTCTTCTTCATATTTCTTCCACTCTTTTTACCTTTTATGATCTCCCCTCCCGGTTCTCGTGTAATTCCTTCCTCTCCGTCCCTTCCTCGTCTGTGGTTCTTTTTTCTCCTTTCCTTCTTTCTTTCCTTTCTTCTTTCCTCCCCCTCCCTAATTCTCTCCTCTGTTTTATGTCTACTATATCCCTCACTCTTTGCTCACTTTCCTCATGCCTCCCTCTTTTTCATTTCCTCTCCCTTCCTCCCCAGTTATCCCTCCTTCCTTCCTTGCACTTTTCCCTACTCCTTTCCTTCCTTCTCACCGCCCAAAATATTCCCTTTTCGCTCCTCTCGCTTCCTCAGTATTCACCCTTCCCTTCTATTATGTCTTCCTTCTTCCATCTCTCCGTTCCTGTCTCTCGCCTCCATTCTCTCATCCCTGCCTCTCTGCCTGCCCCCGTCCCTCCCTCCCTTCTGTCGTCAGCCTGGGCGCCAGACACCCTCGGGTCGCCGCTCTGAGTTATTGATGAGTTTGGTATTGCAGGCGAAGGTGTCACGGGCGTGTTGGTGA
>NC_087156.1:18651996-18676996 GCF_035594125.1 Scylla paramamosain
ACAGCTGTACGCGCGCGCACACGCGCACACGCACAGCAAACACATACACAGGCAGCTGTACGTATATAAACATACATATGGGGGATTTTCTGACTTTATTTAAATTTATCCATCTGGAATTTCTCCCTCGGGCTGCTGAGAAAGGAGGGGGAAGAAAGAAGAGAGGGAGAGAGAGAGAAGGAAGAGAAGAGGGAAGCCTGGAGGAAAGAGTGAGGGAAATGGAAGCCTGGAGAAGAGAGGGATGGAGGAAGAAAGAGGAAAACCTTAAGGGGAGTGACATCAGCAGGCATCAAACTTCTACCTTTCCTCTTCCTCCTCCTCCTCCTCCTGCCCTCCTCCTCCTCCTCCTCCTCTTTCCCTGTAAACATTCCCTCCATTTCATATTTACATCCCTCCCTTCATCTTTCTTTCCATGCGTGTATTATAGGCATTCGCGAAAGAGAAGAAGGAATTACAAGTGGTTCTTTTTTTCTTTGTCGATTCCATTCTGCTTTCGATTATAAAAACAAATCTCTCTTTCTCGCTCTCCCTTAATATGCCTCCAATGTTCCACCGCTTTCCATTCCCTTCCACATGCTCCCTTCACTTTATTCCCATTTCCTTTATATGCTCCTCCCCTTTATTGGCAATCATTTTCTATGCTCCTTCGTTTTATTCCTCTTTTCCCCTCCTCCCCGCAGCTGTCTTCACACTACTCGCTCCACTCACATAGTTTTCCTCCATC
Source organism: Scylla paramamosain (assembly GCF_035594125.1). Taxonomy (NCBI): domain Eukaryota; kingdom Metazoa; phylum Arthropoda; class Malacostraca; order Decapoda; family Portunidae; genus Scylla; species Scylla paramamosain. Next base: position 18,652,721 of record NC_087156.1, read on the forward strand.
CCTCTTGGTTACGTTTCCTCTCGTGCTCCTCCCTCTCCCTCCCTCTTCTATCTCCCTCCCTAATGCCCCTCATCCACCCCTATATCCATCGCTTCGCTTCCCTCGGCACACACACCCAATCGAATTTATCAAAATGCAATTTAGATATGTAAAATAGATTTTGTAAAGTCGTATCAGGGAAAATAACGCGTCCTAAAATTCCATGTGCCATCAGCTGAATAATATCACCGTCCACATGAACTCGCAATACCAAACCTAATAGACATATTTTGAAAACTAATGCATATATATACCACGGCGATTAATAGCAGTTCCAGCAGAAGCATAATGTTACGAGACACCCGCTCTTTCTCTCTCTCTCTCTCTCTCTCTCTCTCTCTCTCTCTCTCTCTCTCTCTCTCTCTCTCTCTCTCTCTCTCTCTCTCTCTCTCTCTCTCTCAAGCGGGTGATGATGGTAGGCGATAAAACGCTTTGTTCTGCACTGCTCGTGGGATTATAAACATGAGTCTATAACTGGAGACGTTTTACTCTCCCTCCCTCCCTCTCTCCCTCTCCTCCTCCTCGATTCTTTCCCTCTCTCTTTTTAAAACTTACTTCTCCCTTCGGCCGCAACCCTCGTGAATATATATATAATTTTTTTCTTTTTTCTCCCAAAGCCACGTGCGCCAATCCCAAATCGTTTTCCTATTTTGTGCTGGATTTGTGGATTGGAGAATATATGGAGAGCGAGAGGGGCAGGAGGGGGTATCAAAATGGCTGGCTGTCTGTCTCTTCACCTCACCGCGTCACGTCTCGCTGCCACGCTGTACTGTACGGGCCCCGCCAACAGCAACAGTGCGTGCAATTAAATATCTGGCATTACTAACAGGAAGTCATGATGTTATATCTGCTACACTCCCACACCATCCTCCTACTACTACACCATGCACCCTACTTAGTATACGACTACACACACACACACACACACACACACACACACCTGCAGTTTGCCATCCGTACTGCCTAAACTCTCTCTCTCTCTCTCTCTCTCTCTCTCTCTCTCTCTCTCTCTCTCTCTCTCTCTCTCTCTCTCTCTCTCTCTCTCTCTCTCTCTCTATACCAGTCCATCCACTAACATACCCAGTCACCTCCTACCCCTTCTAACTAACGTATAAACGTCGCCCTTACTCCCTCTGCTTCCCTCCCTGCCCTCGCCTCTCCCTCAGCACAGACGAATTGACGATATATGAAACACCGCCCATCGCTAGCACTAAATGAGCCTTGTCGCCACCCGAAAGAATACACACACACACACACACACACACACACACACACACACACACACACACACACACACACACACACACACACACACACACACACACACACACACACACACACACACACACACACACACACACACACACACACACACACACACACACACTCACTCACTCACTCACTCACTCACTCACTCACTCACTCACTCACTCACTCACTCACTCACTCACTCACTCACTCACTCACTCACTCACTCACTCACTCACTCACTCACTCACTCACTCACTCACTCACTCACTCACTCACTCACTCACTCACTCACTCACTCACTCACTCACTCACTCACTCACTCACTCACTCACTCACTCACTCACTCACTCACTCACTCACTCACTCACTCACTCACTCACTCACTCACTCACTCACTCACTCACTCACTCACTCACTCACTCACTCACTCACTCACTCACTCACTCACTCACTCACTCACTCTCTCTCTCTCTCTCTCTCTCTCTCTCTCTCTCTCTCTCTCTCTCTCTCTCTCTCTCTCTCTCTCTCTCTCTCTCTCTCTCTCTCTCTCCTTTCCCTTTATCACACATAAGCATCACCATCGCTTTATTAACACTTTCACTGTCATTTATCACCACCATCACCACCACATTTCCAAACAAGCAAACAAACCTAACTCCCAAACACACACACACACATGCACATCTACTCACACCCACACACACACACACACACACACACACACTATAACCACCTCACCTACGCGTAACACACCCGTCCACCCACCCACCCACCCATATCGTCCCATACACACACACGCGCGCACACACGAATGAACGAACAAGCACGAGCGAGGCTAAAACTATTCCCAAAACTCCCTACATTAATTTGATAAATAAATAAATAAATAAATCGCGGCGCTGGAATTTAATATCCATCGCCAAGAGTCGCAGTGACAGAATTATTAAACGTGAAAAATAATAAAATCAGTTATCCGGGGGTGGAAAGGGGACGGGGAGCGAAATATGCCACGAGGACAATAAATATCTCGAGAAGAATGAAACAAGCATCCCACAGCACTGCAAGGGTAACGAGGACAGCACGGGCGGCACACTTGTAAGGCAGGGCTGTGGTAGGTAGACACAGTTGGCGCTAGTGTGGCCCTCGGGAGCAGTTTGAGTTGGAAGTTGCAAGTGGCAAGAGGGGAAGGGCGGGGTAAGTTCAGAGGCTCCAAGCGACACCATGCCAGAACACAATATAGCATGACTCCAGTACAGTACAACATGGTATGGCATAGAGAGGATAATATATCATTGTGAAAACATTGTATAGCAGTGAACAAACATGATTCCACAACTACTACTACTATTACTACTACTACTACTACTACGTTCTCTCTCTCTCTCTCTCTCTCTCTCTCTCTCTCTCTCTCTCTCTCTCTCTCTCTCTCTCTCTCTCTCTCTCTCTCTCTCTCTCTCTCTCTCTCTCTCTCTCTCTCAAACACACACACACACACACACACACACACACACACACACACACACACACACACACACAGCAGGGAAAAGTAATTAAGGGCACAAATAGGCACTGTCACCGTGTCTAATTGTGATGCAGAAACGACCAAAACTTTTAATTTGACACCGACGACAAAATAAAAATAAGTCTCTACAGCGAAACTTTTTTTTCCTGAAATGGAAGGAACTCGAGTTTAATTTTCCCATTTTTTGTGTAGGAATCTCGAATTCATTGCATTTTTTCTGCCTCCTCCTTACCCCTTCCCTTTGTAATACGTGGCAAATTGAATGATGACACACCAAAAAAAAGACAGAAAAGAAATCACTCATAAAATGGCCTATTGCTCAGTAAAACACGGAAACCTAATGTATACGACAGAATAAAAAAGATAAATAAATAAATAAATAGATAAATACATAAACGATGGCAGAGAAGTGATACATGTAAAACTACTACGAGCTATTAAAAGTTTTTTGTGATGAATACATTTTGCAACATTTCCTCCCTCACTCATTCTCTTCATCAATCCATCTGTCAAAGAGTGATGTGTTTACCCTCCGCCACCTGATCTCTCTTGAACCTGTTACCGTCCCTCTCTCTGTCGCTGCGCAATGAGGAGAGACGGAAGTGTGAGAATTAAAAGGGATGTAGTAATGTATTTTATCTGAGATGCAATACAGAGGTGAAAGGGGGAAAACGCATGGCTGAGAGGGGAGACAGAGGGAGGGAAGTAGTAGTTTGATAAAAATGAGTTAAAAAGAAAAACTACAGTACCATGCCAAGTAGTATAGAAATATTAAGAGCTTATTATAGAAGAAGGATGAAAGGAAAAAGAAAAACAAGGTATAGGTGTATAATAAGTAGAGATCACAAGTATGAATGAAGAATAAAACAAGGATGACAGGCACAGCACGAGGAAAGGAAAGAGTCTGAGAAGAGGGATGAGGCAAGGCAGGGAAGGATGCAAGGGCTGGGATATTGTGAAAGAACAGAGAGTGGGAAGCAGAGGCAGGGAGGAAGGGGATGCTGGACAAGGCAGGGGAGAGAGGGATGGGAATTGGATAGAGAAAGTGGGAGGGGAGAGAAACAGAGGGACGAAACGCAGGCAGAGAGAGAGAGAGAGAGAGAGAGAGAGAGAGAGAGAGAGAGAGAGAGAGAGAGAGAGAGAGAGAGAGAGAGAGAGGAAAGAGGCAAGGGAAAGGAGGAAAATCGAGAAAAAAAAACGGAAAAGGAAGAAATGCAGGAGAAAGGGAGACAGATATGAATTTGGAGAGAGGATAGGAAAGAAGCACTGGGAGGGGAGGGAAACCGGGAAAAAATAGGCATGGGGAAATGGAGAGACGCAGGAGAGAGAAGAGCTCATGGGGAGGGGAGAATAACAGGAAAAATAAGCAGGGCGAAGGGGAGAGAGAGAGAGAGAGAGAGAGAGAGAGAGAGAGAGAGAGAGAGAGAGAGAGAGAGAGAGAGAGAGAGAGAGAGAGAGAGAGAGAGAGAGAGAGGGAGGGAGGGAGGGAAGGAAGGAGGGAGGGAGGGAAGGAGGGAGGGAGGGAGAAGTAGGGATTGGGGAGAGGGTTTGCGTCCATCTCCAACACACCACCACCACCTCGACGCTTTTCAATTTACCAGAATTGTTTATTTTATAGTTTTATATTTCGAAAAGTGGCGACTTTCATGTACGGCGGCGCACGGTCGAAAAATTGAGTTCCACATTCCTTTAAACATACACTCTGTCACCGGGTGAGTGTGTGTGTGTGTGTGTGTGTGTGTGTGTGTGTGTGTGTGTGTGTGTGTCTCCAAGGGAATAAAAAATAAAACAGTAAAAAGCAACGAAAAAGACCGACTGAAAACTCTGCCCGTGGAAAAAATACACGCCCCAAAAATACCGAAGCACAGACTGACTAAAACACACACACACACACACACCACACTCTCTCTCTCTCTCTCTCTCTCTCTCTCTCTCTCTCTCTCTCTCTCTCTCTCTCTCTCTCCTCTCTCTCTCTCTCTCCTCTCTCTCTCTCTCTCTCCACCAACTGCATGAACATTTTCTCTACCTGGCTGAAGAGTTGCCCGGCGTCCATTCCACTCCCTCAGCCTTGTTCACTTGTCACGTCACTGCTTTTCACAGTACGAAAACTTTACTATAACACTGTAATACAAGAAAATCCATTAGCGTTGAGTGCATAGATGGAAGGTGTAAATAATCTCAAATAGAATGAAACAATGGTATTATATTCAAATATGTTAAAAAGGAGAGTCGAACATTATACAAGAATTTAAGAACATAAGAGAATAAGGAAAGCTACAGGAAGCCATCAGGTCTACTACACGTAGCAGTCCGTATGCGAAACAAGCCTATCTGTTTCCACCTATCATCTTATTCAAAAATTTATCTAATCTGCCCATAAAGTTAGGAAATAAATTCGTGGTGTTTATGTAAGTCCGGTCGGCTTGGATTGAACTGCTGAAGGTGCGGTTACCAGGAGCAACATTCTTCCTCCAGAGTCATGAAGCTTAAAGTTGTGCGTTGCTTTGGTGTCATTCATTTCCGTATTCTATTTATGTTTTATGAGCAGCGAGGCGTGCTGTAAAGGCAGGATTTATGACCGCTGTTTCAGAGGTCACACGTCCCTACAGTCCAGAAACAGGTCACACGGCTGCACGCTAACTTGGTATTTTTTTCCGTTGTTCTGTTCCGGGCTGGCACCGAGTATTGTCATTGGGGAAGCAGTGAGGTGCGGCAAAACAAATCGACACAACATAAGGAAACGTTTACACTTTCAAATAACTACCAAAGTTGCATCGTTATCACAGACTGTGAAAACCAATTAGCGTGGCCGAGCGAACCATCAACACGCCACACGCCCCCAGCCTTGCCACGCCTCACGCGACGGCATGGCGCTACACTGGAAGGGCAGCAGCAGCAGGAGGAGGAGGAGGAAGAGGAACGAAGGGCTCAGCTGTCGCCACCAGCACCCTCACATCTCGCTCTCCCCGCCTCCACACAACTGAATTTAAATATTGGCAACACAGAATTTGTTGGACAAAATATTACTCCGACTTCGGGACACACTTAATAATTGAGTAAATTAATTACTATTTAATCATTTATGTGACGTGCAGTTATCATATCAAGCTTGGGTTCAGCACTCCACGGCAGGGAGACAGGGAGGGAGAGGAAGAGATATGAGGAGAGGAGTAGAAGGGGGTGAGGGAGAGAAAGATTACAAGAAAACTCCCAAAACACCTAACTTTCGTTGTATAATTTTATGCTGTCTGATTGTTTGGCTCAGTGTTCCTAATGGCCGCGCCTCTTTGAGTGAGTTGCAATGGTCCTGCGACCCTTAAATAACTGGCAACTCCATGAAGATGGAACGCGGAGTTTCTAGCAAAGTTTAAACAACTAATCCATTACACTCCCGAAGGAAATAATTAAACTTTCCACGTGGGACTCGTCCTTCAGTAAGCCAAGAGCTTCGTGATTATAATGGATCAGTAATACTCGCTCAGTCCATTCCTAGGTCTGTCATGCTTGTCCGCCACGCCGTCTCCTCCACATTTCATTTACATATATATAAAACTTGAGTAACACAGCTTGCAACATAAAACCATAAAAAGAATTCCAACACGTCTGAACGCAGCTAAAAGGATCACTGCAGTTTCAACATCGCTTCCACCATTTTGTTCCGCTCGTCCAGGCGTGGGAATGACACCGTGGCATTATGCAAAGAAATAAAATATTCAGGAGGCAAACACTCCAAGCATTTCGCAGCACAGATAAATGCTTTTAGTATTTATATTTAATGAGAAATTCTCGGTAATTGGACTATTTCATGAAAAAAAAAGTTTATACATTTACATAAACGGATTTTTGCGGCGAAAAATCTGCACTATCTAACATGGACGAGTTAACTAAAACATTATATTCACCTGGACAGTTTGCGGTAGCCAGTTAAGAATATTCCTCTTTATATATTCTGGTCTCCTCCACAAGTCTGCCTCTACGTAAGCTATTTTGACAAAGGTGGACGAACTCAATTCCATCACCCCCGCCCTCCATCACCCCCAGTGCCCCCTTCCAGACTTCCATTCCTCCCATACCTGAGGGGAAAAATTCTCCATATATTCATACGTGGACCGAGATTACCCGCCTCGGTTAACTGGATTGGGGTAATTTTTTTCTTCAATTGACCGCAAATTCTTGGCTGGTTTGGATGCAGGGCGCGGAGTGGAGGCCGGGCAAGTTTGACGGCCGCCTCGAAAAAGGTTACCGGGTGACCAAAACGCCGCGAAGCCAGACGGGTGGGTTGCGAAGACGAGGGGCGGAGGAAAACGAGGATAAACGGAGGGAAGCAGGCAAAGGAGGAAGGGAAACTGAACATCGGAGGGGAGAAAATTGATGTAGAGAAATGGAGGATGCAAGTGAAGGGAAAAAAGTGGCAGGGAGTGATAATAAAAAAGATACACGTATATGATATAAATATTTGAGGAAACACATGAATGGAACAAAAATGCTAATAAGAGAGAGAGAGAGAGAGAGAGAGAGAGAGAGAGAGAGAGAGAGAGAGAGAGAGAGAGAGAGAGAGAGAGAGAGAGAGAGAGAGAGAGAGGATACTCTGAGTACAAAACCAACCAATACGGAACAAGAAAAGTGACCTAAGAGATCGAAAGACATACAAAAATCATCAAAATCTCGTAGCTAAAAAGACTAATACTATATACAATAAGAAAAGTGGCCTAAGAGAACTAAAAGCATACAAAACCATCAAAATCTCGTAGTTTCAGAGACTAATACTATAACGTACAATATCTTAGTAAAGGTGATGCAAGAGCGAATCCAGAGCAGACAACAATCAGTGAGGATAACGTGAATATCTCCTTACGATTGGGATTATGTTGAATATCCTCTCCCTTTACTCACAGCAAGTTGAGGCAGGTAAGTGAAGATGATGTGGCAATCTATATTAGTACCGGTGTTTACATTATTGATATTACTGTTGTTACTGTTATTATTATTATTATTATTGTTGTTGATGATGATGTTGATTTCGTTATTACTATTATTATTATTATTATTATTATTATTATTATTATTATCATATTATTATTATTATCATTATTATCACTACCACCACATCATTGTTATCACTATATCACTTTTACCATTATCATCTTCCATAGTAAGTTTAATACCGTGTTCCAACTTTACGAAATGATGACAACCTATATTATCATTATAAGTTTTACGTCTTAATGACCCGTTTGAACAATGTGATACCGCAGTTTTACGATAATAGACCTGCAACTCAAGCCATTCAATCTCCGCGTTGCTCGCCTTTCACGTGTCTGATACGACCGAGACAAAGTGGGTAAGAAAGATTTATTTGGTTTAATTCACAATACTCGTTCACTCCTCATTACTGAAGATAGATAGGTAGCCCCCACTGGTCAGACTTGTACTAGGCCTGCTTGTGAGATATCTAAGCTGGATTTGGCCAGTCATACATATCACACAAGACCGCAAAAATTAACCAGTTAAAATGAAAATAAAGTACAGTACATGCAGTTTTCGAGTAAAATCAATAGCAATGGCGGTAAAAAACGTCACTAATTTCTCTTCCTTCACTACACCGGGCCAGCTAAAGTAAGATGAAATCAAATACAGTAAATGCTAAATGTATCACCAAGAGGTTTCGTTCAAATGTACTACAGCCACATCCATTCTATCATTGTACACGTCCACTCCTGCCACGCGCCTCTCCTCAAAGCTCCACAGGCACGAATGGACGTAATGAAATGTGTAATATTATAATGCAAGGAGCAATGTCAACTTCATCAAACTCTTCATGTTTATCTCCCGAGCTTGTATCCTACGTACTCAATGCTGAAGAAAACTACCCACGTTTGTTGAATTACCGTAACCTGAAGCACGCGTGTACAGCCTTCCTTGTTTTGGCGCCTATAAAGCACAACCAGTAGCGCTACACACAGGCACGTACCCACCACCACCACCTCACCTAGGTACCACGCTCATTCACGCTGCCTGGGGCCCATGACGTCAGATGCTCGTGACGTCAATCGAGAAAATAAAATCTGTGTGTATTTACCCTCAGCGTTAGTTTCTATTCCGTTTCGTGTGTGTGTGTGTGTGTGTGTGTGTGTGTGTGTGTGTGTGTGTGTGTGTGTGTGTGTGTGTGTGTGTGTGAGTGTGTGTGTGCGTGAGAGAGAGAGAGAGAGAGAGAGAGAGAGAGAGAGAGAGAGAGAGAGAGAGAGAGAGAGAGAGACCGTACACTTGTGTTCATATACTACCATGTCCAGACTTCATAAACGACCAAGAGTATAAAGGAATTTGAGCAAAACGTGCGTAGCCTAAATAATGAAGCCCAGCGTACTCGTACAAATTGTTGTCTGCTGTAAGCACTTAGTGACCTTTCAACACTGGACGAGGCGATCCCACGACTGAACCTGTAGTGAACCTGTAGTGAGGGAGGCCAGGCGGGAATTGAGTGGCCTGCAACAAATAACAGACTGCGTGGCTCCGTGTTGGTCCAAAGCGTTTGTCGGTGTTTTGACGTCATCACATCGGGACAGGCAGCGTGTTCCCGGAGGACTAAGCTGGGCGAGGCCAGTGCGTGTGTGGGAGTGTTTACAATTGCACACGCAGCGGGGCTGGTTGTGATTGCAAGGGCAGCCACCCAAAACTTATAAACAAGAATAAATGAGGTGGATAATAAGAACGATGAGAGGGAAAGAGTGGTTCGCCTCCCCTTACGGGCGGGGAGCAGTGGCCTCGACAAGCTTCAGTTCGTGTCCTCACAGTGGAATATCGCCCAATGACTCCCCATATTTGCATGATCAAATATTCAAACCCAATAAAAATTAAATTCCCTCCGCCATCTTCGAGTGCACGTTGATCTTTGACGGAAGTTTGACTTGCGGGATTCAGGCGCCTTAATGTGCCTCTCGCTGTCTGGCACGCCGCGACTAGCACACTAAGCAGGCAAGCATCCTCATAGGCAGGGCCATTTCACGTGTAATTCACCCTGTCTTGAGAATCACGTGATAGACAGCTAGTACCCCCCCTCTCCCCCCCTTTCTCCCATTGAGGAGAATTATTTGCGTTCAAACTTTCTAACGAATATAAGAATAGAACATAAGGGAAGCTTCAAGAACCCAGTAGGCCTACACGTATAATACACATACATATATCTATAGCCACTATCTTCCATAGCCATAAATTTATTTAATACTCTCTTAAAGGTCCCTATTGAACCAACAGCATAGGAACATAAAACAAAAGAAGCAAGTAGGCCTACACGTAGCATTCGCTGTACATTATAATACATAACATAACTGTCTATCAATCATCCTTATTTAAAAAAAAACAGCCTAGTAACTTAGGATCAATACCTCCTTTATTTTCAAATGACGAGCTATCAAACAAGAGCCCTTTAATTCTTGTCCTATCCTAATTAGTAACCTTAAACACCTTACCTAGTACATCTCCCTTCTAAATGTCACCTGAATACCTCGACCAGATACTTTCACACACTATGGTTTTCAAACGAACATGAATTTTTAATAATGCAAAACAACATCACTCAGTTAAAGATATCTAAGCATATTTAAAGACCACACAGTGCTGATCACACAAAAGGGAGAGAAGCACTGCATTCCCGTGAGCACGCGTCCCTGGGGAGTGTGTTGTATTTGGTGTATAGTGCATGAGTTGTTTGACTTTACTGTGAGTAGGGATGGCGCATGAAGGCAGGCGGGCAGGCACACAGGCTGGTGGACATGAATGGGTGGAAAAGGGAGTGAGTAAGAGTGGGAGAGACAAGGGTGGGTAAAGCGGAGGAGGGGGAGAATGACGAAGAGAGGTTGGGTGTAGGTTGGCAGAGAGAGAAAGAAGACGTAGAATAGAGCATGGGGAGAGTGGAGCAGGTAGGAACTGAAGGAAAGGAGGAATAGAGACCGAGAATGCCAGAGGAATAGGGAACATTAGACAAGGGATAATGGTAAATGCTGAATGGAAGCAAGGAGACAAGATGTGACGCAGAATAGTAGAAAATAGACTGAAAACGAAGATGAGGAGACGGGATAAAGAATGGTTGGAATGGACAAGTTCGATACGATTAGATCAGCGTGGATGGCGATAAAAGAAGCAAAGAAGAGGTGGATAATGAGAAGAATGAGGAGGAATGAGTCGACTGGCCTGACGGGCGGGTAGCTGCGGCCACAACTTGCTGCCCTTCCCTGTCCTGACTACGTCCGTGGACTGAGTAAACCACCAAGACTAATTTCCGTTTTTTTGGAATATTCTAAACCAATAAACCAATAAAAATAAAATGTCCGCTATCCTCCTCAGGCGTACGTCAACCTTTGACAGCCTTGACAAGCTGCGCACACGTCCCTTTAAAGACTTCCTACGTCTGGCAGAGCGCGGCGGGAGCAGCAAGCCAGTAGGCAAGCACACTTAGAGCCGCCCCACGTGTCACACAAGCTATTGAGAATCACGTGATCTGGTGTGTGTGTGTGTGTGTGTGTGTGTGTGTGTGTGTGTGTGATCAATCTGATATCTGAATCACTTAGAGCAATACATTAATCACTGCCCGCCCGCCCTTCTCTCTCTCTCTCTCTCTCTCTCTCTCTCTCTCTCTCTCTCTCTCTCTCTCTCTCTCTCTCTCTCTCCGTTGAGCTGAATCATTAGTGGTTCTAATCTATCTATCTAATTCTATCTACTCCGTTCCTTTAATACCATAAGGTCGACAACAAACACTAGTCCAAAGACACAAAACACAAGTTCACACAACTGTCTGAGAAGTGAAAAAAAATAAAATAAATACATTCCCAAGGGTGCACGTCCCTGAGGCCTTCCTGTTACCCTGTCTTTAGTGCATGTGCTGCGTGGCTTTACTGTGCTGACGGTGGTGGAGGAGGCGGGCAAGGGGGACGTGGCATGATGGTGAAAGGGGAGAGTAAGGGGGAGAAGAGGTATAGGGAGAGGGGGAGAGTGGAGGCAGTAGAGATAGAGAGTAGGCATGGTGCAGTAGCCAATGAAAAAGGGGCATGGTGCAGTAGCCAATGAAAAAGGAATGGTAAAAGTTGAAAGGAAGCATGAAGGGAATAGCGGGACGGTGGTGGGCGGACTGATAAAGGTGAAGAGAGGAGAGAGGAGAACGGACGAGGCAGAGTGGACAAGGTGGGAGCTATGGGCAGGGGAGAGGTGTCAGGGAAAAGAAGGGACAGGGGACTGGGAATGGCGGGGTCGGTGAATAAGGGGCTGGAAAAGCTACGTGAGGGGGTTGACATAGGTTAAGAAAGATCTTTTAGGAGGTCAGAAAGAGCAAAAAATGAAGTCATCAGGAGCTGTTTTAGGCTTAACTTGCTCTTCTCCCCTCCCCATGTGTGCATGTATGCATGTATGTATGTATCCATCTATTTATTTCTATGTATGTATGTATCTGTGCCTATATCTACATATCTATCTTTATATCTACGTATCTATCTGCCTTTTTTTTTCCCCCTCTTTAGTGGGAACTGGTAACCTAGGGGGAATAGAGGGAATAGAGGGAATAGCGGGAATGGCGGGAGGGAGGAGGAGGATGGGGTCTACGTATTCTGGAAAGAGATATGACAGGGCGAGTGGGGAAACCCACGCCAAGAGGGGTGGGATAAAGGCACAGATAGGGAGGGGGCGAGGGAGGCCGGCTTTGGTGAAATGAAGGAAGAAGAGAGGAGGGGAGAAGGCGGCGGCGGGTGGCTGGCTCAGGCAGGGTAGCAGAGTAGCCGTTCCATTTAAATTGACAAAATACCTTGCTTGCTTTTACAATATGACCTTTTTTTAACAAATTACTCCTATTCTTGACTCATTTTTTAGTACTTAAACCCACGCACGAATTATTACAATTGATAACTTACTTGGTAGTCAGCAGAGTAGCCGCTCCATTCAAATTGACAAAATACCTTGCTTTTACAATGACTTTTTTTTTTTTTTTAACAAATTACTCCTATTCTTGACTCATTTTTTTAATACACCCACGCACGAATTATTACAACAATTGATAACTTACTTGGTAGTCTGAGAGGCAGGGATGGGGGGGGGGGAAAGGCAGGGCGACTAGTTCAGGGAGGGGCCGTGAAGGAGCAATCCATTTAAACTTCAAATTACACCATGACTGACTCATCTTACATATCAACTTACGACGAAGTACCTGATATTTGTGTCTATTATAACGATCCATGTACAAATGATGATGACGAGAAGGGAAGGGTAGAAAGAAGCGGGGAGGGAAACACAGGAAGGAAGAGAAGGCCGGCTGAGGGAAGGTAGTGGCGGGGAGAGGGAGGGGAGCAGGTCCATTTTTAACACATCAACTGGTCTTTTATCATCACATCATGACTAACTACATTTTATTTGCGGCCATTATTACAACCCGTGCACGAGTAATCAATACGGCTTATGCCATTCTTGATTTGTGGTAGGGATGGGGGAAGGAAGGGAAGCCAGTTTCCGTGAATAGTGGGGGGCATCGAAGGGAAGGAGAGGAGGGAAGGAGGGAATGGGCGACGTGTGGCCGGCTCGGGGAGAGGGGGCAGGGTAAGTACAAAGTGGGGGAGGCTTAGGGAGTAATGGTGGACCCAGGCATTTAAACTTTAAACACAGTTACTTCATATTACTTAAAGACTAACTAAAAATACCTAGTTACTTCACATATTAACTTGTAACTTACTATGTTCGTGACTATGACTGCAGCCCATTCCCGAAATAATCATGATATCGTGTTATAAGTGGGAGGCGAAGAAGGAGGGGGAGGGAGGCCGAAACCGATGAGGAGGGAGAGGGGCGGGTGGTCGTTGCCACCCCTGCTCATTTCAAAACCATTACACCATTCTTTATTTTACTTATCCCTATATATCTTCATTTATGACGATTATTACAATCCACGCTAGAATGATTAAGATATATTAAGCTATGAGAGTGAGCAAGACAAGGAGGGAGGGAGGGAGTGGGTGGGTAGGTAAGTGGTTGGGTGCGAGGCCAGCATAGGGGAGGCACAGACGAATTCAGTCCACTTGAACAAAAAATAAAATAAAATAAAATAAATAAATAAATAAAAAAAAAAAAATATATATATATATATATATATATATATATATATATATATATATATATATATATATATATATATATATATATATACATCACCTTAATTTACATATCACCTTATCATCTATAGTTTGTGACCCGTACAATAAAGATTTAAACACCTTATACTCCCTATTTTTCATCTTGCTTACCTGGCGGCGATTAGGAAGCCACCGTCCTCACCCATCCACGGACGGCGTGCGAATGGTTCCCTGTGAGTGGCGTGGGCAGTTCTAATTCTCAAGTGTCTGGTATGTCTTCTCCTTTTCCTGTTATCCTTAAGTGTGTCGTCTCTGAGGGCCAAGTATTTGTTGTAAGAAGCCTGCTGGAGGTGCTGGAGGTGTGTTGAGCCTCAATGCTGCTGGTGTATTAAATAATATGAAGAGAGTGAGAGTTAGGCTGCTTTCCTCCCTCTCTCTCTCTCTCTCTCTCTCTCTCTCTCACACTCCTCCATGAAACACTCGTTAATGGTTGTTCTTACCAGTGTTGTTTGTTTTAATTAACTGATTGTTATTTGTAATTCATGTATAATAGTCATATTGAAGTCTACTTCTTTGTTGTTTTCATCTCTTTCAGTTAATTACCTTTGTATGTAGTGTCAATGTAAAAGAGAAGTGTGTTCCTTGAAACAAGAGGTAGTTTACTTGTGCTTACTTATGTTCTTATAATCTCTCTCTCTCTCTCTCTCTCTCTCTCTCTCTCTCTCTCTCTCTCTCTCTTTCAGGTGTGGGTATGAAACACACATTTTTTTTATCAAACACTTTGTATTTCATGGGATAAGTTGCTAATAAAAATACACTTTGTACAATTGAAAATCTCTACCTCCGGCCCACAGCATATACAAGACCACCTAATTCTGGCCTGTAACATTAAGCGAAAAAAAAGAAAAAAAGTTGCTGACGTACAATTGGCAATGGCCGAATATAAATTTTTTTTTTTTTTTTTTTGTATTTTTCATCCATGTTACAGTGGGTTTGCAGTGGCGAGCGAGTGTCACACAAACCTTGTTTATTTTTTTTTTATACTTTCAAGAATGTTTCACCCTCGCTCTATTATTTTTTTTTCACTTTCTTACCCATAATAGTTTTTGAGGGGGGTTAACAGTGATGTAAGAAATGGCGAGAGAACAGTCAATATACAAATTAACGTGGTTATCAATCTTATTCACATAATAATTCATATTTACATATTTTGTCCTGTACACTAAGCTTACGGTGGTGCACATGAGACCTGTACAGTAAATGGGTCCTTCTTGCAATGTTCTGAGGAGACGCGCAAGAACCCGCTACAAAAATGTATATACAACCACCAAAACATGGAAAATACAAAATAACCAATAATAATAAAAATAATAATAATAAAAATACAACTGATAATAATAATAAGAATGATCATAATGACTGATAATAGTAATAATAATAATAATAATAATAATAATAATAATAATAATAATAATAATAATAGGAAAACGTCACTCAACGCTATGTACAGAGGAAAGTTTAAGAGGCACACTTGAGGGCCGGTGAGGGGGGGCGGCGCCAGGGCAGGGGGGGCGGGGGACCTCTTCCTTTCATGAGGTCATCTTGCCTTTATTTCTACCTCCCAGGGACACGAGGAGGCCTCCCGCGGCGCCCGGTGAGGCAGTGGGAGGCGCAGCAGCAGGAGAGAAGGAGAAGGAAGAGGAGGAAGAGGGTGACTCCCCTCTCCCCCCGGCGCCCCAAGGCCCCTCCCCGCCAGGGCTCAGTGGTCTTCTTGACTAGGTAGCTGCCTTGAATAAATGTCTAAGGCTTTCTATTATTTTTAGTGGCTTAAATCACATTGTTTTTAATTTCCAGAGTGGGTTGGACACGATGGAGGATGGGTGTTACTATTTATATATCTTTTTTTTTTTTTGTCAGAACCATTTTTTTGTTTTGTCTTTTTTTCCGAAATCATAAAAGTGAAAAAATTGGCTTTCTGATAACACAGGAGTATAATAAGGCCATTGGTATGACACAATCCTTAACAGTATGGATCTCCGCTATCAAATTATATGGTTGAGATGAAAAAAAATAAATAAATCATTGCTAATATATACGTACTCAAACATATGAACAAGAACTGATATTCGAAATTAACTAATTTGTTCTTTTTATTTCGCTGTTAAAATGAAGAGGTAAAAGCAACACAAAATTAAACTCGATGCAAAATGTTTTTTTTCTTTCGCTGATAAATAAAGAAACTGAAAACGGCGCAAAATTAATATAAGTGAAAACGAAACCACGTTTTCCGTTTTGCCCCAAAAATAATAACAACAAATAATAAAGAAACGCATTACTTTAATCTTTTCTTTTAGCTTGTGTGGTGTACCGCGCCTCAGCCCTGTTGTAAAGGAATATGAGCATATTAAGCTGTAACACAAGTTGACAAACAGAGCAAATAGACGCATGTAGATTGTCATCGTTATCGTTATTCTATTTATCTTTTATCTTATTTATCTTTTTTAAGCCAAGTTGCAGCTGCTGACTACTGACTCGCCTCCTGCCCCTCATCCCCCACCCATCCCACAGGTCTGCTTGCCCACCGAAGATAAATAATTAAGTGATGTGTTTACTGGACTAGATGACTGTCTCCGCGTGTCAGCAGTCTTGCCGCGTCTGGCAGCTGGCGAATCAGTTAGTCAGTCCTGACGTTTGGCTGATGACTATTTATTATATAAATTCAAACTTTTTTCTTATATAAGCAATAATAATCAAGTGCCAATTATCTTTACGATAGTGTATCTTTAACCATCATGTTTTAAATTTAATGCGTCCATCGTTTTCCGCTAAACTGATGAGCGATGTGCAGGACTCCACCTTTGACTGCCTTGAGTTGACCCTCACGCCAGTAATGCTCCTCCACCTAGCAATGAGGCATCGGCACACACACAGGATAATAGGAAAGTCCGCAATCAATTAATAAAAAAAAAAATAAAAAAATTAAATGCATAAAAAATAAAATGACCGAGAAAAAACTTGTTTTACTGAAAATTACGTTAATAATAATAATAATAATAATAATAATAATAATAATAATAATAATAATAATAATGCACACCGAAAGTTTAACCAGGTAAGTATCCGGCAGGTTGGATCACACGGACGAGGCGGATCGCACTGCATCGCCGTGTTGCTCGGCTCGGGGGAAGCAGCGACCCCCACCGCCCGGGGACACAGCCCGGCCGGTTTGTGCTTGACGGTGACAGCCTGAAGGTGTGTGTTGGGGGGAGGGGGGAGGGGGCCGCCGCCGCCCTCCCGCTGGCCACCAAATTAATGTTAAAAAAATCATAATAAATATTCGTCTTAATCCCAAATGCTGATAAATATCCAAAATATTATGTATATATATATATTTTTTTTTGTTTGGTATTTTTTTTTCCTTTTTCATTGGCGGAGAACAAAGTAGCAACATAACCGTAAGGTTGTACTCAGCTACTCACCTATCACACATACATAATTTCCAACTTTTTATATATAAATATCCCAATATTACTTTTAATAATAACACAACACCTGGAATTTCTATCTAATTATAAGTGATAACAGCATATAAAAAAGAGGTAATTGATCATGTCACAATTAGCTCTAAGTTATCCCTAGGTGACCGACCGTGTAAATATATAGTCCATATGTACCTTTTATAATTATATTCCCTCGCGGGGCGACGCCAGCTGGCCAGCATTTGAACACTGAAAATCAATTTGCTTATCCAATTTCAGGGAAGTGATTGGCTCAAGTGGTGCTTAAGTTCACTCTTAATAATGTTTGCCGCTTAAACTGACAATTTATCAAGCTGGCTGACTGCTGGCTTCGATCACAACGTAAAGTAAATAAAAAAGAATTAGTTGATCAAAATGTTTGTTCGCCTTATATGTCCTCAAATATTCAACATGAAACGATAAATTGAAACAAACTCGTCAGTTTTACCTGACATCTGATTTACCAAAAAAATTAATGGAATGACTTAAGTAAATATTTTTAAGTGACTTCGGGAGGTGAGTGCGGGAGGGGGAGGTGGGGAGGGGCAGGTGACCAGGCGACCAGTTCGTAACACCCGGGTGGCTTTCCCACAACAACTAATAAGTTCAAAATGGTTCCAAAAATATGTAACAAAATAAATTCATAATATTCCTTTCACAATGGACTGAAGCGGACTTATCTTTAACAAAATTAACTCTTATCTATCCCCCAATAAACCCTTCCAATCTCAGAAGGGGTACTTAAGGAAAATAACAAAACGTCGAGAAATCCTGAGGTGCGTCAACTCGGGAGGCGCCACCCAGGTCCTCACGAGCCGCTCTCTCACGGTCACGATCATTGTACTTTTTCAGGAAGACGCGGCAATACTCTGCCGGCTAGTTGGCTACGGGTCCTAATTGCTAGGAGCTCCTAGTATAAAAAAAAGTCCCTTGACTGCTAGGAGACGCTTACGAGAAACTTCCAGTGGTCGCCAGAAGCTCCCTGTGGTTTGAGAGAAAACCTTGCTGCCATAAGTGCTAGAAGTTTCCAGTCACATACGCACATTGAGAGACTTCCAAAGACTACTGGAAGTAAAAATATGAATTTATAATAAAAATAACAACAAATGAGACGAAAACGGCTGCCAGCTATGGCTTCCGCCTTCTATGTGTAATTATACCTGTCTGAGAGAAGCTTAAGTCCCCCAAAATGGACAAGTCAGTTGGAGACTTGACTGCAATATGATTTAGTGAACAAAAGACGGAGGGGAGGCAGATCACAGGCCCACGTGGCAGCAGTTTTCCAGCAGTGGTAAATAACAGCCTCAAGGAACAGTCAAGCGTGCAGTAATCCCGTAAAACCGCTAGAAACTTCTAACATCAACTGGCTTCAGGAATCGGCAGAAGCTCTTGACAACAAACACATAGTTACAGTAGGATGCCGAGGGGGACTCCTACGGTCTCCTGGCAACAAAGAAACACTGCTGGAGGCTCTAAGAGACAAAAGTAGCAACTCCAAAGTTCTTCAGGAGCGACCAGCAGCATACAAAAGGTTCCAGTAACTACTAGGAGCTCCTTGCAATAGACAAGAATGTTCCAGCACCTGATTTTGCGAGGCATCTAGCCAGTCGCAGGTGTTCTAGTGCATGCCAGGAGCTCTTAGGAATTCCAGGATCCAGTGAATTTTCTAGGAGATTCCAGTAACAGCTAGGAGACACAATTAACTGTTATGTGGGGAAGTTGATTGTGGCTGGGAGATCAGAAACTCTAAAAAATAAAGGGGACGAACTGAATTCGAGACAACTCAGTACCATCGTGTGTTGCATGAAGGCGCACTCCATCCAGCTTCCCTGATTCAAAAACTCTTATTATATCTGACCATCAATATTGATTATTACTATAAAGGAGATCCACTCCGGACACAGTCATGTTAATATTCATGCCAAAAAGTGTAACTAGTTGTAGTTGTTGGTTTCCCATTACAAGTTATTCAACAAACAAGGAGACAAACTCCACCCGATCAACAACGTGGAGTGAACATGTACGTAGGGAGATCCACTCCTGCTTGCACAAGCGTGTATACAATCGTGCCAAAGTGTATCAAAGAACATGGAGCCTTACAGTACATAGTTACTAACACTGGAAATTCCTCTTTTCTCCGGTTTCTTTCGTTCACATGATATATAAACATTATAAGTATAAAGGAATAAATTGTAAAACACCTACAAAATACTCCTTATTGCTCTAATTCACGTAAGTTAAGCGGTATCAATAACCAGCGAATAGCATCTATGGTCCGTGAAAGGTACCTCCTGAGCCAAACCACGGAGAGGTGAGGCCCCTTTGACGGACTTCGAGAAACATTCTGTGGTATCGGTACCTTTCGCCTCTCGAGAAACGGTATCCAGAACCTGTATATGCGGTGTCTAGACACCGGTGCGTGGGGACTCGGGGGATCCTAAAACGCGTTCCTTTAGTACAAAATATTCAACAATCATTCAGTCAAAGGAATGCGTTCCCAGACAAGCCCCGACTCCCCTCACCAAGTACCGATACATACATTCGTCTTCACACAAAACATTCCCGTTCTACTTCACACAAGGTATATCCAAACTGTAAATACATCCAGCAAATCAACTTCTTTTGTATATGTAAAAAAACATAAATAGTTTACATGGACAGACAGGGGCAAGGATGGTATGAGAGTAAGCATATCATTACTTTTTTTTTTCTATTTAAAGGGAATACAGGATGCATTTCACAGGCGAAACTTGTCATCTTGGCTTATAGCATAACTCACCGTACAGTTCTGAGTTCGATCACTAAGAGGGAGACAGAAAAGGACAGAAATCAAGTCTAAAGCATGAGTGGCTGGCTACCATGAGGAATGAAACGGGAGGGAGGGAAGGTGATACGGTCGAAACTTGTGAGAAGATTCAATCAGAAAATCACATCAGTAGTATATGTTTATATATATGTATATGCTTTTACTTATACTGCCATTCAGCTTCTGACATAAAAACACCAAGCCATTTTCAGAGCGTAGCTAACAGTATTCAGAACGGTTGCCTTAATGATACTAAGACATGAGTGAGAGATAATGCCGAGACAATAGTGTGAGAGGGATTAGCAAGTCGGCGGGACCACACTCACGGTGCAACTTCAATACAAGGAAAGAAAAAATGACATCGAAATTGCAGCCAAAATAGAGGAAAACAAAATACAAAAAATATAAGGTCCCCTCCCGAGACCTGTTAAGCCCAGCCACACTCGGGTTAATGAGTGACGAGACGTACCTGCTGATTTTTTCTCATTTACTTACTTAGGAAAGACAGAGGGTATAATGTGTAATGCAATGTGTGTATCCGACGATCGGCAGTCTATGGTATAACCCGAACGCCGCGACCCGAGGCGATGGAAGTCGTCTACCCGCACTTGGTCCCGTCTTACACTCTGTGATTGGCCAACGACTCGACCAATGAATGTACTGTCTGGTCGACGCCCTCCAAACTCGCCAACCAATCGTAGAGAACGACCCAGTTTTAGTGTCGCCTTCCACGCTTCGCGCCATAGAGCACGGATATCTGCATTAATACTAGTACAAAATGACCATTACACTAGATATTCATATATACTGTTTATATAGATATATATGAAACCGGGTGGTTTAGTGGGTGGAACCTGTTTTTCGGAGAGCGCTGGGACGACGAAGACAGGGCCAAGGAGCCTCGGTTGTAACACTTCTGAGTCTGCCGTTTTGCTCTCAACAAAGCTTCCAACAAACAAATATTACTCTCCTCAAAACATCTTGCTCTTGGCCTGTGCTGACAAGAATACAAAAGAAAAGACTGGCGGACTCCAGAGAGAGAGAGAGAGAGAGAGAGAGAGAGAGAGAGAGAGAGAGAGAGAGAGAGAGAGAGAGAGAGAGAGAGAGAGAGAGAGAGAGAGAGAGAGAATTAAAATGAAAACGGAGAATCAGAATATATCAAAACGAGACACCTTAAACTCCACTGTCGTGTATTTTTTTTATTTTTTTGAGGGGGACTTACAAGCTAGTGTCAACAACAGCTCCTTGTCCAGGCCCGTGTGCGTCCTGCTCATCTGTGTACACACGTTTCAGACTAAATGCCCATCGGATGCGTTGTGGAGAACTTCTTCGTCGAATGATTAAAATACATTTTTTTTTTGTTTTCTTTCTCTGGAGTAACCTGAACGTAAAGACTAGAGACAGGGGGTTGGGGTGGGGGGAGGGTGGTTGGTGGGCCTAATTATGTTAGGAGGTAATTCCTGTTATTGAAATAATTTACTGGTGAGGAGAACGACCAGAACTTAACATTATAACACTGAGGCTCTGATATCCTGAAGTTCCCGTGTCCTCAAGTACTAAACGTTACCGTTATCCTTCCCTTCAACTTGACTCGCCCAAGCAAAAAGCAAACGGCGTATGTATTGTGTGTGGATCAGTGACTCTCTAACGATCAACAGTCCCAGTCTCACTACTCAAGGAAATCAAAACAAACCTCTCAAGAGCAGATCAACGAAGAGATGATGAACCACTAAATGCACACTTGAGAGGGATCCGTTCCATGGCTCTTCGGAAAGTGGTTCTTCTTTCTTCTTCAGCGTCTCAACTCAAACTTAATGGCAATGGTTCTGGCGCCACCTCAGGTTCAGTGGTACTTGCTGTGGGTTCGTGGCTTTGGAGGTTTGTGGCTTTTGGCTTTAAAAAAATGCTCCATTTATGTAATGATGAAAATAACGATGTATACATGAAATGAGTGATGCTTGCAGTCACTGGTGATGGGATGACAACGTAATAAAACAGCTCGTGAGATGAAAAAAAAATGCACTTAACATTACGTCCTCTGGGAGCGTGTTGTCGCACAGGTGAACTTATTGTTTGTATTACGCGACCACCTGTGAAACTGGCACTTTTCAACACTATAATGGTTTATGTTCCTAGAGTGTCGGTATGACTATATTTCGAATACACTGAAATGAGAGGTCAATCCACCACATATCTCATGATTCCTATAAGTAATATATGTAATAACATGAAGAATTACACGGAGAATCATGAAGTACATCACTACACTAGATCACGCGCTGCTTTCCTCGACTCCACAACTTCTAGTGGAAGTTTATGTTGCTGAATCGTGCGCTTGGCACCACAGTGCACGATGACGGCACACTGCGCGGCTCGCCTGCCGCGGGGTTATCAGTTGATGATACCGATGTCGGCCCAACAGTCATTGCTCACACCAATATCACTCAACATGTCCGACACGTCAGAGAACTCAAAGTGTGACCCTGATGATGTGGACACAGCGTCAAAGTCGAGATCAGAGTTGATTTCATCGACTTCGACTTTGAAGTCGGAGGGTATCTGGAGCAGGTCCGTCAGGGAGTCGAGATCGGCCAGCGCGGACTCCGTTGGCGGTTCCTGCTTGATGTCCAGCGGCTCCATCTTGATGGGCGGAGGATCAGCCGCGCGTGAACTGGAGAGGGAAGTTGGAGGGACCGGTCGAGGTGCAAACACTTCATCCCGCACCGCATGGCGTTTTCGATTATACATCAGAATGTCCTGTTTTACATCATCCTTCTCATCATCATCATCGTCGTCGTCGTCATGGTCATCTTTAGAGGATGTGACAGTGGTGGAGGACACGAGGGCCTCTGGCCGGAGGGAGGTGAGGCCAGGGGCACTCTCGATTGTGTAGAGACCATAAATGAAGGGCTCCTTGTCTGGGGCAGGGCTGATAGAGGCTGCGCGGCTGCTGCTCCTACTGGAGGACGTGGTGGTCACGTGGTTGTCATAGAGGGAGGCGCTCTCGGGCGAGGCTGGCATCTCGTTGGGCGTGGCAGGCACCTCAGCGGGCGACGTGCACTGCGCGATGGGAACGTACATAGTGTGTGTGTTGTTTGTGTTCCGGATCGAGTCCTTGAACTTTTTGTCAATCTTGAGCTTGAGTTTGAGCTTGTTGTGGTTTATGGATGACAGACCTGTGGTGACGTGCGCCCTGGATGGGTCTGCGGTCAGCTTGACACCCTTGATGGCATTAACGCTGGAACTGTTCTTGTCCTTAGCTTTCGACACTCGCCCCTTCTCCACTGACTTAGAGTTACCAGATTTTGTCTTCTTGCGTGGCCGGTATTTATAATCTGGATATTCTTGCATGTGCAGCAGACGTAGTCTTTCCGCCTCTTGGATATATGGCTGCCGCTGGTCCTCTGTCAGGTTCTTCCATCTCTTTCCCAGCTGCTTGGAGATCTCTGCGTTGTGCATGTCAGGGGCGAACTTGACAATTTCTCGCCGCTCCATCTGTGACCAAACCATGAAGGCGTTCATTGGCCGCTTCACGTGGTTTGGGTTGTGCTTCTTCGTCTGAAAAGAAAGAAAAGCCCCTGTTAATGATATTGTATGAAAAACTTTCGGTCAAATTAAAATAAGACACCTAACAATCATAAAGTATGTACGGAGTCTTGTTCATCAACTAAAAGTCATTGCTATTCCAATCCTGAAATAAAATGTCTAATTAAAAGAGGAAGTCGGCGGCAGGAACTCAGCGCCGCACCAAGTCAGAGCCAAACACGGAGTCCATTCACCGTAGGTAGAAAATATATATCGCAAAAAGGTGCCAAAATAATAAAACACACCAGGAGGAACAAAAGCATGGGGAGGGAGAAAGGCTCCATTCAGAACATCAAAACAAATGGATTTCTTTAACAATCAGGTGAGAAAAGGACTAAGTGAATGGAAAAGGCGAGAAGGGGGCTCAGGGAAAAAAAAAAAACATTCGATGAGAGGAGAGAAGAGGGAGTAAGAGAAAGGCAAGAAAAAGAAAGAATGGAGTAGGTAAACAAG
>NC_087156.1:18681996-18691996 GCF_035594125.1 Scylla paramamosain
AGAGAGAGAGAGAGAGAGAGAGAGAGAGAGAGAGAGAGAGAGAGAGAGAGAGAGAGAGAGAGAGAGAGAGATTAAATTGCAATGTTGACAGGCGTACTAACACACACGAGGCTTATGAGGGCCCTGTGGAGAGCGCGTGTGGGATGCGTGAGCGTGGGCGGGCGGGCGGAGGATGGGTGGATGGGTGGGCGTGTGTGCGGCCCAGCTATATAAAAGGGGCGGCCGCGGCGGGATATCGTCAGTAGCTCCAGTGTTGTGGGAGGGACAGTAGTGTGGCGCTCCAGAAACTACTATTATACGAGATCAATATTTGACTTGACGGGGCTATAAAGGGAGGCAACAATGATTTGATTGACTGACTCTCTCTCTCTCTCTCTCTCTCTCTCTCTCTCTCTCTCTCTCTCTCTCTCTCTCTCTCTCTTTCATCCCATATAGAACGATAAACTTTTTAATAAAAAATAAATCTTCCTCTTTCACATCTTTTATATTGTCTTCCTCCCCCTCCCTTCCGCTCTCTCTCTCTCTCTCTCTCTCTCTCTCTCTCTCTCTCTCTCTCTCTCTCTCTCTCTCTCTCTCTCTCATTAGCACCAAGCCTGAGAATAAAATATTTCGTGAGAAAATAATGTACACTTTTCCCAACACACTCACGCGAATGAGTCACTCTCCTCCTCCTCCACCACCATCACCACCACCAAAAATAATGTCACTATCACCACTCAAGCTCCTGCCTCCACAACGATCATGATCATCACTTATTACCATTTTACACAACCACTTTCACTGCTATATCACCATCATTATCATCGCCACTACTATCACTATATTCCTCCATAACATCACCATCATCACCTCCACTACCATGCATATATCCATTATCTTTCCCATCACCCCGAATTACCACCAGCATTATCCACCACGACCACCACCACCGCCACTACGATCACCAGCACAGCCATATAAATTTGCTATTTGGGGAACAAGGCAGACGCATCCTATTTCCTTCCCTTCCTCACCTACATACAATCTCTCTCTCTCTCTCTCTCTCTCTCTCTCTCTCTCTCTCTCTCTCTCTCTCTCTCTCTCTGAACCACCCCTCAGATCACACAAGATAACAAAACGGACGTCATTTCTCCCCAATACCTTTCCCTCTATACTAAATAAAAATAAAACACCTACAGGTAAAAATCTCAGATACACGAACACTAAAAATAAGCTGAGGTGGCCCGATAACACAACAGCATTATACTATTTTCCCCCAGGTACAATGCTGCTCTAAATAGACACACCAGGCAGCTAAGTATACAAGGAGTTTCCAAGGAGCACAATAGGGAAGTAACATTCAGTTTGACAGCCATGTCAGACAGAATCCTTGACGTCATTAAGCGGCACATAGAAAGAAGGTGAAATACGCTGCAAAAAAAAAAAAAAGAAACTCCGTTGTTGTCACACCGAGGACACACAATGCCAAGATAACACGCTTAGGGAGAAGAGAGAGAGAGAGAGAGAGAGAGAGAGAGAGAGAGAGAGAGAGAGAGAGAGAGAGAGAGAGAGAGAGAGAGAGAGAGAGAGAGAGAGAGAGAGAGAGAGAGGAAAAAAATATAACCTAACTGAAAATGTAGACCATAGGAGATATGCTAATGTTCATCCATATACAAGTATGTAAACAAGTAGTAAATGTAAATGTAAATGTCGTAAATGCATGTACTAGTATTTGTGTGTATGTGTGTGTGTGTGTGTGTGTGTGTGTGTGTGTGTGTGTGTGTGTGTGTGTGTGTGTGTGTGTGTGTGTGTGTGTGTGTGTAATCCTCCAGGGGCCTCTTCTACCCGCGTGACGAAAAGCCTCTGCCAAGGATGCCTCAGGAAATTTACATGAAAAAAGCGCAGCATAAAAAAAGCTGTAAAGAAAAAAATCATAAGGAGTGACGTCACCGGAAGAATAAGGCCACACACGTACTGAGAGAGAGAGAGAGAGAGAGAGAGAGAGAGAGAGAGAGAGAGAGAGAGAGAGAGAGAGAGAGAGAGAGAGAGAGAGAGAGAGAGAGAGAGATTCTAAACAGATGCATCGTTCTTAAAATTGTATGGAAATGTTAAAAGGAGAAAAAAATAGAAGAAAAAAAATGGCACGGTGCACAACGCGTGGCCGATGAGTGTTAAGTTTTGTGTCCTCGCCTCCCTAAGTTTACTTCCAAAAAGGTGTTGGAAGCTGAAGACTTTAAACCCCTTAGTGACTCTGACATCCTGCATCACCTCGAGCGGCGCTAAAGGACTACGAAGAGATTCAAAGTTTACTTCAAATGTCGAGGAAGAAGGAAAACTTTCACCATCGGTAGTAGACGGCGCCAGAGAATCGAGGCGAGGAGGAGGCAGAGCAGACTGAACAGAGAACACGAGCCAGGCGCAGAGCTGAGGAGGAACACAGATAGAGCAAGTAAGAGAAAGCCCATCAGCTCCTTACGATCATACTTGCTGGAGCAGGTTACTCTGTTTAAGATCTTTACTACTTGAGCAAACAGGATAGAATAGCGAGACTGTTTTCCCTCACGCACCTTCTTTTGGCATACTGAGTAGAGGGAGGAGGAGGAGGAGGAATACAAAGGAAGTCCAAACAGCAATAGATCCTTACAAGGCTGTTTGGGTAACTATTCTACTCTAAGTGGGAGAGACAGGATAGCACAGACGAGGAAGAGGAGGAGGAGGAGGAGGAGGAGGAGGAGGAGGAGGAGGAGGAGGAGGAGGAGGAGGAGGAGGAGGAGGAGGAGGAGGAGGAGGAGGAGGAGGAGGATCTTCATAGTCAATTTTCAAGTCGGTGAGACAACGTGAGGACTCAAATGATTGCCCCTGAAGTGAACGAACTGAGTAGTGAGTGAATGAGTGCACTCAAGGACTGTGTGTGGGAGGGCCCTTGCATGCGAGGACGGGAGGAGACGGGAGAGGAAGGAGCGCAGGAGGCTGGCGGAATGAAATGAAGCAAGGGATGTGCAAGGAGGAAAGGAGAGGGCAGATGAGATGAGGGTAGGTGTGGGGGATGGAGAAGAGGGGAGCATGAAGGATGAGAGATGATGTGGTGGTTGAGATGCGAAAGATGAGGAGGAGGAGGAGGAGCGCTACCACCTGTACAGACATGCACGAGTACCCATGAACAGCCAGCTTGAAGGCGTCTCTGAAACGCCTCAATATCATCTGTTTAATACATAACTCACAACTTTACCCTTGACGTGGCCTGTCCCTCCCATCCTCCCATCCTCCCTCTCTCCCAACCTCCTCCCGCTTCCTCCTCGTCCTTCTTTCCCCTCCTACTCCATCAGGCCACCAGGCAAAACACTCCACTTCAAGGCGCTACATCGACCACACCAAACACTTCAATTTAAGCTTTTTATTCCGAACTGCTGCTCTTCTCTTAACCTTACTCCTTATCCCCTTTTCACTCTTCCTCTACACTCTGCGGTCATCGTCATATTCCCTCTCTTGATTCTTTTCCCTTCGTTCCCATGCACCCTCTCTACGCTCCCCTGCCCCGCCGCCTCCCCCCACGCCAACATGACCACAGCAGAGCATCACCGAGAGTATTCAGTGTTGAGGCAAATGTCAACAGGAACCCATGAAAGACTGTGCCTGTATGTGTGTGTGTGTGTGTGTGTGTGTGTGTGTGTGTGTGTGTGTGTGTGTAAGGGTGGGTCTGTCTCTCTGTCTATCTCTGTCTTTGTAAGCCTCTCCGAGTCCCTCCGTCCCTCCTACCTCTTAACTCCTCCTCCTCCACCTCCTCTTCTTCCTCCTTCCCTCTCTCTCTCTCTCTCTCTCTCTCTCTCTCTCTCTCTCTCTCTCTCTCTCTCTTCGTCCGTCCCCTCCTGATCCAAGTCCCCACCCCGGCTCTCTCTCTCTCTCTCTCTCTCTCTCTCTCTCTCTCTCTCTCTCTCTCTCTCTCTCTCTCTCTCTCTCTCTCTCTCATGCACCCCTTCACTCTCCTCCTTCCTGCAGCTGTTCAGAATTCGACCACCGGCCCAGCGGTGAAAGCGAAGGGGGAAAAAATGAATGCCGGACGGTAAAAAAAAAAAAAAAATGAAAGGAAGGAGAGGGAGAGAAGGTAAATAGCAGGGATGAATATTTCTGTAGCCAAGTGGAAAGTCCTTGGCGAATAAACAAACGAGTGCTGACGAATACAAAAATAAACGCAGGGGGAGGGGGGAAATACATATACTGCAGGGAAATGAATACGTATATATACAAGTCAAAATCAATGGAGTTTACATATACAAAGTTCTCTCTCTCTCTCTCTCTCTCTCTCTCTCTCTCTCTCTCTCTCTCTCTCTCTCTCTCTCTCTCTCTCTGGCAGTAGACTTTCTCTTCAAATTCATCCCCCCTTTTATTTTTTTTATCAAATCCTCTTTATCACCTTTAATTTTTCCCTTACTCGCGCCCCTCCAGGCAGCCACTCCTCTCCCTCGCTAGTTAAAAACTTGGCTATCTCGCCCGCCACTAACAGTACTCCTCTGCTCCCACGGAAAAGTTACTCGCTTGAAAGGAGAGAGAGAGAGAGAGAGAGAGAGAGAGAGAGAGAGAGAGAGAGAGAGAGAGAGAGAGAGAGAGAGAGAGAGAGAGAGAGAGAGAGAGAGAGAGAGAGAGAGAAGGACAAAAATGAAGTGAAAAGAAATGGGGAAAAAAAGATAGGGATAAAAATAATATTAGTAAACATAGATAACTGGAGACTAGGGAAGAAATCTGAGACAACATATTCCGAGGACGGTGTCTTTTTTCCTCTTTCCCTTTTTCCCTTCACGGTTGGAGAGGGAATAGACAGACGGAAAAAAATGGAGTATTACTAAAAATACAGTTTTCTAGTGGTGGGGAAAATATTCCTGCCACTATAGGACAACTGGTAGCGAGTGTGGGCCAATAATTACTCACTCTCTCTCTCTCTCTCTCTCTCTCTCTCTCTCTCTCTCTCTCTCTCTCTCTCTCTCGCCCGTTTTTTTTTTGACACCACTTCGCATTTCCCTTTCCCTCTCTTTACTCCGCTTCTCTCAAACATTCTTTCATCCTCTGCATTTGTATTATTTTTTCCCGAAGCTTGAACGAGAAATCCTCCTCCTCTTCCTTCGCCTTACATTTTCTTTTCCACCCACTCATCGACCTCCTCTTGAATCTTCCTTTTTTCCTCTCTTTTCCTCCATTTTTCCTCTCCCCACCTCCACCCCCACCTCCACCACCACCTCTTCCTTCTCTCTGGCAACGCCCCCGAACACCCAATCCTATTACTGAAAAAAAAGGGAGAAATTCACATCCGTAACTGAAGGGGATCCTACACGCCTTCCCTGCTACCGTACCCTTGTCCCCCTCACCCCGCCCTGCCTGACGTCCTTTTCTTACACAGCAGGGATACACACTCGCCTCCTGACCCCTATCCTCTGCCGCCCACAAACTCGCAAACGAAGGATACGTAACTGTTGTTGGGACTGCGAGGGACGAGAGCTGCTGGGTCAGTTGGACGAGAGAGAGAGAGAGAGAGAGAGAGAGAGAGAGAGAGAGAGAGAGAGAGAGAGAGAGAGAGAGAGAGAGAGAGAGAGAGAGAGAGAGAGAGAGAGAGAGAGAGAGAGAGAGAGAGAGAGAGACAGAAAATTGAGGAGGCAATGGCAAGAGAGTGAGGGGAAGGTCAGGGAAGGGAATGATGAGAGAGAGAGAGAGAGAGAGAGAGAGAGAGAGAGAGAGAGAGAGAGAGAGAGAGAGAGAGAGAGAGAGAGAGAGAGAGAGAGAGAGAGAGAGAGAGAGAGAGAGAGAGTCACAATAAATATGAGACTAGTAGGATTAGGATATTGGTGGTGGTGGTGGTGGCGGCGGCGTTCTGCACAACACCCTCTATCTTTCTGATGTAGGAATAGAAAGTTCAAGGCCTCATTCAAGATCAACATCCACCACCACCGCCACCACCACCACCACCATCCGTCACCATCACCACAACCACCACTACCCACATCCACCCATAATCTTCTCTCCTCACACCCTCCTCCACCTACTCCTCTCTATCCGCCCTCCTTCCCTTCCCTCCGTCCACACCCACAGATGAGAGCTGAGTCACCTCTTATCTCCCCTAAAGACACTTAACAACAGAATAAGAGGAACAAACGCAAATAATGAAGTAAAGAGAGAGAGAGAGAGAGAGAGAGAGAGAGAGAGAGAGAGAGAGAGAGAGAGAGAGAGAGAGAGAGAGAGAGAGAGAGAGAGAGAGAGAGAGAGAGAGTATTAAGAGAGGGAATTGCTCTTATTCTCTGTATGATGCCCTATTAGTTTCACTCGAGGCTCACAACGTGGAGTTTAGTTTCAACAAGAGGCAGAGGGAGAGAGACAGCCTTATCGGGACCAATTCCAAAGAGGTTCCCAGCTTGTCTCCTGCCCTCATCACCGCGACACCCACAACAGGAGGAGGAGGAGGAGGAGGAGGAGGAGCGAGGCCTCATCTCCTCTTCTCCCGCCTTCAGCATCCTTTCATCTCCACCCCCCAAAAGCCCTACCACCATCAAGCTCCCTGCTCATAATAACCAGTTATGCCCACACCACCGCCACTGCCAGTCCTTTCCTGTGCTATTTGGTGATATTAAGCGATATCTGCGCCTTCCTGATGGATCTCCCGCCTGTCTGCCACATAGCTCACATCCCCCTCCATCCCTTCAGACCCCCAGCCCTCCACTGCGTCCCTCCCCACAATACACACTCTTCAACCTCCGTTCCTTCTACAAAAATACCAATTGATGGAGGGTTTGTCCACCGATAAGGCCAAGAGAGGAGGAGGAGGCGGAGGAGGAGGAGGAGGAGGACCAGAAAGATGAAATAGAGGAAGGCGAAGGTAGGAGCAGGGCAGGGGAAGGTGGGGAGACTGTTGAGCGATAGATGTGTGATACTTTGAAGCACGTGAAGAGAGCGTGACAGGGCGAAGCATTGTGAAACGCGTGCTCAGTGCAGTGGAGGCGGCGGTGGACGCTCCTCCGCTGCTATTTGCACATGCCTAATGACGCAATATAAAAATAGGATCCTGTTTGAAGGTTGAGAGGCGGAGGAGAGAGAGAGAGAGAGAGAGAGAGAGAGAGAGAGAGAGAGAGAGAGAGAGAGAGAGAGAGAGAGAGAGAGAGAGAGAGAGAGAGAGAGAGAGAGAGTAGTATGTGGAAATAATGACAGTGAAGCTCCACAAAATATTAGAGGACAGTTCTCTCTCTCTCTCTCTCTCTCTCTCTCTCTCTCTCTCTCTCTCTCTCTCTCTCTCTCTCTCAGTGTTTACTAAGCGACACATTCCTTTCCTGGCTTCAAGGGTTCCCGCCTCTGCCACTGTCCCTCTCCTCTTCCCATCATCATCATCACCATCATCATCATCATCATCATCATGTCTCATCGTTCAAATTCCTCGGTCTCCTTCCCCTCTTCTTCCTTTTCCTCCATCTCCCCTTGAAGCTTCTCTCTTTACTCCCACCCTCCTCCTCCTCCTCCTCCTCCAGATCTCCCTCCTCGTTCATCACTTTTTGTTCCTCCCGTTCCCACTCAGTTTTATTGAATTTCCTCCTCCTCCTCCTCCTCCTCCTCCTCCTCCTCCTGCTCGTTCCTTGTTATTGCTTATTCCAAGTCATTATGCTTCATTCTTACTTCAACTCAAATTATTACCTTCTTTTTTTTATCGTGTTACAAATTTTCTCATCCGCCTGTTGCTACATTACTTCCTTCAATTGTATCTGCTTTACTCGTTTTGTGTTTAACCCCCGCAGTTTTTTTTTTCTTATTGAGTATAATGAATAATGGGAGGAATCTGCGTTAAAAGCGAGTAAAGCAAAAGACGTGAAGAAAAGAGAAGAAAAGATTGGAAGGATGAAAATAGGAAAAGAAAATAAGAACGACAAAAAAAAAAAATATGGATGATATAAGAGATTAGAACGAACTGAAAGGAAGCGAAAGAAATAACAGACAGACGTATATCGGGTGACGGAAGGTGAATGAAATAAAAAATAAAAATAAAAGACGAAGAAAAAATGTGATTCCACGAGGAGGAGGAGGAGGAGGAGGAGGAGGAGGAGGAGGAGGAGGAGGAGGAGGAGGAGGAGGAGGAGGAGGATCAAGGGATGGGCGTGAAAGGCAATGGGACGGGACGGAAGGGCGTGGGTGAGGGCGTGAGATGATGAGGAAGGAAGAAGGGAAGGGGAGGAAAACTACACATGATGGGGAGGAGAAAGGGAGGAAAGGAAGCAGAGAGAGAGGGGGAACTGAGAGAGGAGGGAGAGGAGAGGAAGTAAAGGAAGAAGGAAGACGAGGAATGTGGAGCAGGTAGGACAAGGAAGGAATGATGAGGGGAGGGAAGAAAGGGAGGAAGAGAAGGGAGGGAGGGAGGGAGGGAGGGAGGGAGGGAGGGAGAAGAAAATAACATGGAGGATCAGATATTAAAGAGGGAAGGAAAAAAGGAAAGAAGGAAAGAGACAAAGAGGAAAATGATACGAAAGAATAAAAATCTGGAGTGGAGGAGGAGGAGGAGGAGATGCATCCCGTAAGTCCTTCCTGCGTCATCATCTTCGATGCCTGGAGAGAAATTAGCCATCAAGCGAGGTGTTCCGGAGGAGGAGGAGGAGGAGGAGGAGGAGGAGGAGGAGGAGGAGGAGGAGGAGGAGGAGGAGGAGGAGTGAAGATAGCTACAAGAGGACAGGTGGAGACAGAGAAGATGAAGGATTACATATGAGAAATAAGTAACAAAATATTCACAAAAGAAAATTAAACATAACTACTACTAATAGTAAACTACGTCAAAGAGAACAGGATGGAAGAGGAGGAGGAGGAGGAGGAGGAGATAAGGAAGCTTAGAGGGGCGTGGGAGAGAATGTAGGAAGAGTAGGGAAGGAACGAAGGGGAGAAGAACGGGAAGGGGGCATACTTTGGAGAGGGAGGGGGAGGGAGGGAGGCAAGGAGGGAAATAAACAGGCACGTGAAAGTGAGAAAGTATGGTTCATTAAATGGTGGCAAAATCTGTGGCTTAAAAAGTGAGGTAAGTTCTCAGATTTACATCTCTCTCTCTCTCTCTCTCTCTCTCTCTCTCTCTCTCTCTCTCTCTCTCTCTCTCTCTCTCTCTCTCTCTCTCTCTCTCTCTCTCTCTCTCTCTCTCTCTCTCTCTCTCTCTCTTCAACAGCAGGAAAATACGAATTAAATGATAAAGCTTAGAGGAAAATAAAGAAAAAGAGAAAGCGAGAAAAAATAAAAGAGAAGGGAAGAGAAGATCAATAAAGAAAGAGCAAGTAGAAAAGGATGAGAAAGAAGGGAAGATAAGAAGAAGCAAGTAATATTTTTAACTCAAGAACACGTGATATCTTAGTAGTTATCCAAGTAAGGCCAGGAATTCCACTGTACTAACGAGGAGGAGGAGGAGGAGGAGGAGGAGGAGGAGGAGGAGGAGGAGGAGGAGGAGGAGGAGGAACACAAAAAGATATAAAAATAAGAGCCGAGTAAGAAAGAGGTGGATGATAAAAGAAAATGTGAAAATACGAATATATATATATATATATATATATATATATATATATATATATATATATATATATATATATATATATATATATATATATATATATATATATATATATATATATATATATATATATATATATATATATATATATATATATATATATATATACATATAAAATGAGAAAAAAGGTGAGAAAATGAAGCAGATGCAAGGAAACTATGTGAATCTACGAACAAGGAAGAAGGGAGAATTGAGAGAAGAGAAGAGTAGGAGGAGGAGGAGGAGGAGGAGGAGGAGGAGGAGGAGGAGGAGGAGGAGGAGGAGGAAAGTTTAGTTAGTAGTGGGACCCCCTAATTGACAATTCCAAATGGGCCCACCTACCCAATTATCCCTAGCATACGGACTCTCCTGCAGGATAATTACGCATAGCTGTCAGGCGACCCTCCTCTCACCCGCCGCGCCGAGACATAGAGGGGGCAGCGTTCCCCTGATGACCCTGCGGCCGCGTGAAGGTAGGCC
>NC_087156.1:18694496-18696996 GCF_035594125.1 Scylla paramamosain
GTATCGCTGGGCACCACGGAACTCATACCAAAAGAGATTCACTATCAATCTATCCCATCTGTGCGCACCGCCACCAGATGCTGAGTGTATAATGAACGCAAATCTATACGACCTTGCAGCATCCCAGTAAGAATTATTAGACGCGACAAGAGAAGACCGATTCCGTGTGTGTGTGTGTGTGTGTGTGTGTGTGTGTGTGTGTGTGTGTGTGTGTGTGTGTGTGTGTGTGTGTGTGTGTGTGTGTGTGTGTGTGTGTGTGTGTGTATCGTGTTATAATGTGTTACTGAGGAGGAAAAATGTAAAAGAACACACAAAGAAAAATTCAAGCATTCTCCTCAACATACTGGGTTCGATAACAAGCCTTGGCCCAAATACCTCACCTTCCCATTCCTCTCCCAATATATCTCTTCTATTCTTTCTCCTCCCTCTTCTCTCTCCCCCATCACTCTCCCTCCCCTTCGTCCGCTATCGTGGCCTCCTCCTCTTTCTGAGACATTTCTTACCTGCCTTCCTCCCTCCTTCCCTCTTTCTCTCTCTCTCTCTCTCTCTCTCTCTCTCTCTCTCTCTCTCTCTCTCTCTCTCTCTCTCTCTCTCTCTCTCTCTCTCTCTCCCCCTCGTTCCCACTTCCCAGTCTTAGGGAGAAAAAAATGAGAGTGAGAGAGGAGAGAGAAAGTTATACAAACGTACCGCTGCTGCTACTCCCACCTCGACCACTACCCCCACTACCACCACCATCATTACTACAACTTACACCACCACTACCACCACCACCACCGGCTTCTAAAATACTGGCAGCCAAAATATCACAAGTTGGGAACTCCAGAATTTAGGTTACACACACACACACACACACACACACACACACACACACACACACACACACACACACAAACACACATGTCCAGTCACTCTTCTACAGAGGACATACCAACCTACCTAGCGATAAGGAGAAAAAATATATATGCACACATTTTTGATAAAACTTGGTCACGGATAAGAGTAATGATAAGGCTTGAAGCACCTTCCTTCCGCCCTGGCCGATAAGAAGGTCATTTGGCTGATTGGTGCTTCATCACGCCACACGGAAGGAAGGAGAGAGAGAGAGAGAGAGAGAGAGAGAGAGAGAGAGAGAGAGAGAGAGAGAGAGAGAGAGAGAGAGAGAGAGAGAGAGAGAGAGAGAGAGAGAGAGAGAGAGAGAGAGAGAGAGAGAGAGAGAAGGACAGATGCATCGAACTGGGACGAAAATATGAAATCAAAACCAATAAATTAAGTAAAAATGGCGACAAACCTGACCCACACGCGTTCATATTTGTGATACACACCTGAAAAGAGAGAGAAATAACTGACATTAGTATTGCATTATTATTATTACCGCCATTATTATTACTGTTACTATTACTATTACTATTACAACAACAACTACTACTGCTGCTAAAGAGAGGGAGAGAACGAGAGAGACGCCCCACTGGTATAAATACGTCGAATGGGGGAGGGGGGACACCTTCCTTGTATGGTAGGTTTAAGGAAGGCCAGTGATGGGAGAGACTTCCAAGACACATTCATATCAACGGTGGACGACTAGACGCCATGGTGGTGCTTTTTGAGAGAGAGCGAGAGAGAGAGAGAGAGAGAGAGAGAGAGAGAGAGAGAGAGAGAGAGAGAGAGAGAGAGAGAGAGAGAGAGAGAGAGAGAGAGAGAGAGAGAGAGAGAGAGAGAGAGAGAGAGGATAAGTTTCAGTACCTAACGACTACAGAAGAATCCCAGAAAAAGGAACACGATATGAGAGAGAGAGAGAGAGAGAGAGAGAGAGAGAGAGAGAGAGAGAGAGAGAGAGAGAGAGAGAGAGAGAGAGAGAGAGAGAGAGAGAGAGAGAGAGAGAGAGAGAGAGACGAAAAGACCCTTCAAGAAAAAAAGAAAAAAAAAAGATAGAGCGACGACTAAAGAAAAAAAAAAGTGTGTAAAAGGGAATTAGGAAGTGAGGGGGGAAAAACTAAGACTACTGCACACCCTAATTCTTGCCCGCCCTGCTCCTCTTTCTCTTTCTCCTTCTCCTCCTTTTCCTTCCTTCCTTCCTTCCTTCCTCTGTGCTCAAGGAGAGAATACCACTTTACAACATACTCAGCCTCTTCCACGGGTCTCCAAAAGTCTGCCCATTAGACCCACCAGAACACACATCACAAAAAAATAAATAAGATAAAATAAAATAAAATAAAAAAAATAAAAAAAAATAAAAAAAAACAATAAATAAATAATAAATAAAATAATAAATAAAAATGATTAAATTAAACCAAATAAATTGACCAATAAGTAATTGAATAAAAATAGGTGAATAAGTAACTCCATTCTAATTTTTAGGCTCCATGTCAAGAATGAGAGAGAGAGAGAGAGAGAGAGAGAGAGAGAGAGAGAGAGAGAGAGAGAGAGAGAGAGAGAGAGAGAGAGAGAGATATCCCATCTACCTTTCCCTTTCATACTATACTTCATCACTCTCTCTCTCTCT
>NC_087156.1:18699496-18701996 GCF_035594125.1 Scylla paramamosain
TTGTCTTCTACTGCGCATACGCAAGGACTGGCATGCCGCTACTGGGGGGAGGAGGGAGGACAGTTGCTACAGTTGCTACTACTCTGGACGCCGCGGGAGGGAAAGTAGGAGGAGAGGGAAGAGGAAGGGACGTAAAAAAAAAAAAATGGAGAGGGGGAGGGGAAGGCACAGAACCTAAAACTGGGGAGAGGGAGATCAAAGGCGGCAGAAAAATGCAAATGTTGTAGACAGACTGGCATGGCTAAAGATACCGTGGTGGTCCCCTCCCTCTCTCTCTCTCTCTCTCTCTCTCTCTCTCTCTCTCTCTCTCTCTACGTACCTATTTTCCCTCATTTGTAGACATTTTTCATTTTTGTAAAAAGGAAAAATTGTTGTCCCAAATTATATCATTATTTACGAGGCGAGTCTCTTTCTTTCTTCTTCCTACGTGTGTGTGTGTGTGTGTGTGTGTGTGTGTGTGTGTGTGTGTGTGTGTGTGTGTGTGTGTGTGTGTGTGTGTGTGTGTGTGTGTGTGTGTGTGTGTGTGTGTGTGTGTGTGTGTGTCGTTCCCTCCCGACACATTCTCACGCCACCTACTTGTCAGTGCCTCTTGTTCCACGCACACCACTCCCTTCGCTCTTTTTCCTCCATCCTTACTTACTTTCTTCTCTCTCTCTCTCTCTCTCTCTCTCTCTCTCTCTCTCTCTCTCTCTCTCTCTCTCTCTCTCTCTCTCTCTCTCACTCGCTGGCTCATTCGCTCTTTTCCACCCTCCTGTGGCATACCTTCTTGCTTTCATTTCTCCCTACCCCTCTTTTCCTCCCACTCTCTCCTTCCCTCCCACCATGCCTCTCTGCCTTCATCTCCCCTTCATTCCCTCCAGGTTTCCTCTTCTCATCTCTTCCTGCTCGCCTCCTATCCCTCCATCTCACTTCCCCACTAACCTACTTCGCGACGAGAGAGGAGCCGACAGACGGATAAACTGATAAAGCTGGGAGATAGGCAGATTGGAAGATAATGGGGGAAAACAAGCTAATTAGGGGGAAAGGGGAAATCTGATAAGCTCGCTGGCAGCAGGAAAAGAAGTGGAATCCAAACAGAGGATCAGGAAGTGAGGTGAGGCGAGGAAAGGTGGGACGCACCAGGAATGAGCAATCAGGAGCGACAGGTAGTCTGGCTTTCTTCCTGGATGTGGATGAGGAGGAGGAGAAGGTAGTGTATACTGTAAGTGGATGAGAATGAAAGTGTAGTGATACAGAGAGAGAGAGAGAGAGAGAGAGAGAGAGAGAGAGAGAGAGAGAGAGAGAGAGAGAGAGAGAGAGAGAGAGAGAGAGAGAGAGAGAGAGAGAGTATGACCTAATACAAATTCCTCACTTGTCATCTTCGTTCCATCTTCAGATAAATCCCTCTTCCTTCCCTCCCTCCCTCCCTCCCGCGGACGTCACGCCTGCCCTTGACCGTGAGGGGGTGACCCAGCCTCTCACTTTCCTCTCCTAAGTCTCACTCATAGCCTCGAGCCTTTATTTGTCGGATATGTTGCTGGCTCATCTCCTCCTCCTCCTCCTCCTCCTCCTTGTCCTCTTCCTCTTCTGCCTTTCTATTAATTTTACTTTTCATTTTGTTTCCTCTCTCTCTCTCTCTCTCTCTCTCTCTCTCTCTCTCTCTCTCTCTCTCTCTCTCTCTCTCTCTCTCAGCCTTCAGGCATTGTTTGTTTACTTCTTCGCCATCTTCTCTTCCTCTTCTTTCTCCTCAACTGTATCCTTCCTCACCTCTCTCTCTCTCTCTCTCTCTCTCTCTCTCTCTCTCTCTCTCTCTCTCTCTCTCTCTCTCTCTCTCTCTCTCTCTCTCTCTCTCTCTCTCTCCTTGTAGCATGTCTTCTTCCTCGCATCCACGCCACCTCCTCTTTTGTTCCGTGTCCTCTCCTCTCTTCCTCCTCCGCTTCTTTCCTCTTCCCAGCGCCGCCCACCACCTGCCTGTCTTCACCTTTGCTCTTATCACCTTCTTTATCCTCCTCGTCACTGCTTATCTTCATTCGCTGCACTATTTGTCTCCTCCTCCCCTTATCGTTGCATCAGCCTCTCTTCATTACCATATTCTTCAGCTGCCTATCATTTATTCATGCCGTGCTGTCTAACGTCATCACTCTTCTTCTTCTTCTTCGTATACGTAACTTGCGCATAAGGGTTAAAGCAATACTTTATTTTTTTTTCTTTCCGTTTCTCTTCAGTAATCAAAGGAAGTGTGGTTATGGAGCGGCAATTTCGATTCGTGGTGTTCTTCATTGAGGAGTAACTGTGAGAAGGTGCTGGAAACAAGTCTAGTCGAATAGAGTGGTAGATGAGTGGAACGGACTCAGTAATCATGTTGTCAGTGCTAGGACACTAAAGAGCTTTAAGAGAAGATTAGACAGGTTTATGGATGGGGATAATAGATGGAAATAGGTAGGTATATTTCATACAGGGACTGCCACGTGTAAGCCTGGTCGCTTCTTGCAGCTTCCCTTATTTCTTATGTTAAGAGGTT
>NC_087156.1:18719496-18744496 GCF_035594125.1 Scylla paramamosain
GCTTAACGTGAAATAGAAAAAGCAATGTATAGTTAGCATTTTTTTTTTACTTTCTTGCTTAAGTAATACATGCATTGAAAAAGAGAGAAAGAGAGGGAGAGGGAGAAAGAGGAATTAAAGAAAACTGTTTTAAAGAAAGTGTGAAATCCAGCACTCAACTCTCCTCTTCCTCCTCCTCCTCCTCCTCTCGTTAAGGTTAGTCTTCCCAAAAATCTTCCTCTTCCTCTATCCTTCCCATTCCAGACACAAGAAGTCGTCATGGAACCTCCCACCCCTCCATCCTCCCCCTCTTACAACCACCACCACCACCACCACAGGGAGAATCATCCGCCCCTCCCGTGTCGTTCCCCTGAGAGTCGTCCCCTAAGACTCTTGCCATTCCTATTCCGCCTCACTTACCTCCCAATAATTAATCTCCCAAACGACCCACACCCGGCACACAGTATCCCGGGTCGTTATTCCTCGTACTTGTGGTTCTGCTTCCTCTTCTTCTTCTTCTTCCACCTTCTGCTGGTGCTGTTTCAATTATTCCTTCTGTTTCTCGTCTCCTTTATCCTCTATTTTCTCGATTTTTCATACTAGAAGCTCCTTTCTTTTTTTTTATTTTTTTTCTAATATCCTTCTCTCTCTCTCTCTCTCTCTCTCTCTCTCTCTCTCTCTCTCTCTCTCTCTCTCTCTCTCTCTCTCTCTCCATCACGTACCTCCTCACTCCCTTACTCCCCTTACGTCTCTAGGAATACCTGTCTACTCTCTCCCCTTGAAGCAATGGGCCTCCACTACTCTCTCTCCCCTTACCTCCATTCTCCCTAAATTGTTTC
The DNA here is from genome assembly GCF_035594125.1 of Scylla paramamosain. Lineage (NCBI taxonomy): Eukaryota > Metazoa > Arthropoda > Malacostraca > Decapoda > Portunidae > Scylla > Scylla paramamosain. The sequence continues at coordinate 18,720,315 of NC_087156.1, forward strand.
TTCCACCTCTCCCTGTTTACCTCAGCTGGGCCGGAAGTGGTTGTCAAGACTCGTGGATACTCTGCAGAGGAAGGGAAGAAGAGGAAAGGGAAGAGAAAGGAAAACAAGAAGGGAGGAGTATGTTGAGACGAAAAGATAAGTGAGAAGGAAGGGAATGGAAGGCAAGATGATGATGATGGTTAAGAGAAAAAAGGAATAAAAAAGTGGAAAAGAGGAAATGGTGAAAAGATTTTGAGGAGGAAAAGGAGGAAAGGGAGGAAAGGTAACATCCACGGGAAAGGAGGAAATGAATATATATTTATGGGTGCGTCCGCCTGTGTGTGTGTGTGTGTGTGTGTGTGTGTGTGTGTGTGTGTGTGTGTGTGTGTGTGTGTGTGTGTGTGTGTGTGTGTGTGTGTGTGTGTGTGTGTGTTGTACGTATGTGTATATGTTGTCTCTCTCTCTCTCTCTCTCTCTCTCTCTCTCTCTCTCTCTCTCTCTCTCTCTCTCTCTCTCTCTCTCTCTCTAAGTTCAGTTTCTTGTTGCAATCTCGCCTCTGGTCCCTCATTTTTTCCTCCACTCCGACGTATTGACAAGACCGCCAGTACTTCCCTCCACCTTTCCTTCTCTCCCCTTCCTCTTCCCTTTTCCTTTCCTGCTCTCCCTAAGCCCTTCCCTCTACTAGAATATGCAATTCTGATACCTGGCTCCTGTTCTCTCTCTCTCTCTCTCTCTCTCTCTCTCTCTCTCTCTCTCTCTCTCTCTCTCTCTCTCTCTCTCTCTCTGAAACAAAAGGCTTGAAACGGATACGGATGTGTAGCGTCATGAAATATCAACTTTATTACGTGCCGCGGAATGTGACTAATAATGCATGACAGTAATCCATAAATAGCAGAGCGCTGGAAGTATATATGCATGTATGTACGTAAGTTAAGACAAACTGATTATTTATTCACAGGTGCATTGGAGAATTTAATACCCACCCACACCTTCACCTTCACCTTCACACACACACACATACACACATACACACACACACACACACACACACACACACACACACACACTACAAATTAAGTGTCGTCCGCACCATCTCCTCGTTTCTCACACCAAAGGCCTGAAAAACAACGAGCCCCTCAAGGTAAAAGAAGAAGAAAAGTGGAGGAGAGAGAGAGTGATGGAAAACAAAAAAAAAAATCTTCATTCTCACTACCTCCATTTCAGGCACTTGGGAATGGGCCTAGTGACGAAACTCAGACAGCAGCTCCTCCTCCTCCTCCTCCTCCTCCTCCTCCTCCTCCTCCTCCTCCTCCTCCTCCTCCTCCTCCTCCTCCTCCTCCTCCTCCTTCCACACGTCCCATCATTACGAGGCAAAGAAGAACGGAAGGAATGGGAAGGTAAAATGGAAGGAGAAACCAGAATGTAGGAGGAAAAAAGTCAAGGTCTAAGGGAGAAAGAAAAAAAGGTGAGCAAAGAAGGGGAAAAGAGTTAGCAATAAGTAATGAAGGGAATGAAGACAAATACGACAGGAAAATGGTGTGAATGGGACCAACAACGTGAAGAAATAGGAAATAAAGCCAAGGTGATGAAAGGGAAGGGAAGTGGGATGGAGAATAAGGAGAAAGAACAGAGGTGTGTGTGTGTGAGTATGTATGTGTGAAGGTATGGCTACCTACATGGATGCGGAAAGGGGAAAAATGAGGTGGAGTGAGGGAAGGAGAGAGGGGAGAAGAGGATGCCATGCTGACAATTTCCCCTGAGAGGCCCTGAGATCCGAGGGAAGTGAGGGGAAGGAAAGGGAGGAGGCCAAAGGGAAAGGGAGAAGAGGAAAGGGGAAATGAGGAAATGAGGCACTGGTGGATGAGGAAAGTATTGAGGAAGTATGTCAAGGGAGGGAAGAGAGAAGAGGGGAGGAAAGAGGGGAATTGGGAGAGAGAGAGAGAGAGAGGGGAGTGGTGGAGGTGTATATATATAGCTGTTGGTCATGTCCGGTGTCCTGTAACTCCCCTTCACTCCACCCATCTCCACCCATACCTTACCTGCAGCCAACATCACCACAATCACCACCACGGCAGGACCTCACCGCGGACAATAACACCAGGTGGGACGCAGCGGCCGGTTCTCAGTTCTTTCCAGCACGACACGGGGAGATCGGGGAAGCAGTCACCGCCGTACGAAACTCACACGCACAAACAGACGGGCCAGACAAGTAATTAAGAGCAGAACCCAATTAGTTAACGCCAGCGACAAACAGGGGTGGATGGGGAGGGGTCATGGTGAGGGAGGGGAAGGAGGGTGCGTGGGAGGAGGGGGTGATTGGAGGGAAAGGGAGGTCAGGAGGACAGGGAGGGAAGGAAGGCAGCCTCCCGGTCAATACTCAATCAGCCGAGGTAATGAGTACGTACTTGAACTGTCCTCACCCCCTCCCCCCGTTCCTCCCCTCACCATCACCACACCACAGCCCGCCAGCCTAATGTTCATGTATGTATGTTTGTTTGTACCTTTATGTAGTACGTGCACTGGGTACTCAGCACGCACATACGCACATACACACGCCTGCCAATCATCCAACACCACGTAATCGCTGATAAATAGATGGACTGATAGATACGCCGGACAAACAGACACATCACAGACAGGAAATGGTCCGCCTGATGGATGCACTAAATAAAGAGTGGCCGCCGTTGCCCTGCATAAACAGCCTGACTGATGCATGCGGCGCTACAAATAGACGCGGCATGCACACAACACATGACCGGATGAAACAGACAGCTTGATACAACGACGCTATATAAAGATATTAAGTGAAGATGCAACACGCACGCACTCCCAACCACAATCCACCCCCCCCCCACACACACACACAAAGATGCATATATGGAAACAACAATCAACGCCTATAAAAAAAAATCATATACACAGTTAAATGGACAAATGATAAGCATTAGAAACACGTCAACAAATAAACTAACACATGAACAAAATAAGTAAACGGCCAAATTACTGAATAAATATACAAATACAAATAATAAAAGGAAAAACTGATAGAGATATGAGCTATTAGAACGTATAAACACACACACACAAAAACACACACACACACACACACACACACACACACACACACACACACACACACACACACACACACACACACACACACACACACACACACACACACACACACACACACACACACACACACACACACACACACACACACACACAGGGGCGGCAGCAGCAGCAGTATGGCCTTGAGGGAGCAGGATCCTAGAAGTGGTATCTCGTGTGAGGATAGATTTTTGCCCTTGACTTCAAGAACACGAGGGAAAAAACTCGTGTGTGGGGGAAAAAATGTGTGGAAGATATACCACGATTTACAGGTTTGACGGAAGCCACGCGCTTTTTCTTTTATTTGTGTGTGACTATTATTTCATTACGTCTACTTTCTTTATTTTTTTTTTATATTGCGTCTTGTGTACTATATTTGTAGTTTTCTTTCTTTCTCGCTTACGATTCGTTATATTTACAAGGTTTCTTCCACTGCTCAATTTTGTATCATATTTTAAGATTTGATGCGTAGAAATGTGTGTGTGTGTGTGTGTGTGTGTGTGTGTGTGTGTGTGTGTGTGTGTGTGTGTGTGTGTGTGTGTGTGTGTGTGTGTGTGTGTGTGTTTAGAATATACGTGTAAAATTTGCTGCAGTAAATCTCTCTCCTTCTCTCTCTCTCTCTCTCTCTCTCTCTCTCTCTCTCTCTCTCTCTCTCTCTCTCTCTCTCTCTCTCTCGCATGGCAGAATCAATACATAATACACAAATAAATCCGTGCGTTGGCAATGTTTCCACCACGGGATTCATGTTGGTGGAAGCGCAATGCAGAACCAAAAATTTCATTATGATTTCTTCCGCCGGAGAGAGAGAGAGAGAGAGAGAGAGAGAGAGAGAGAGAGAGAGAGAGAGAGAGAGAGAGAGAGAGAGAGAGAGAGAGAGAGAGAGAGATAAAAAAAAAGTTAATAAAAAAACAGTGAATATTATATTACGAACTCCACTACTACACGCTTCATGTTTTACCATTAACTAAAAAATATATTTGATTTTTTTAGACAGATATTCATTCCAGTTAAAAAATAAATAAATAAAATAAAATAAAAAAAGACGTGAATAAATCAAATCGGACCACATTACCACCACCACCACCACCATCACCACCACCACTATAACTAATGATAAAGTATTAATATATACTCGTATATAAAAAAAATAAATAAATAAATAAAAAAAATCATACTCATAAACAGCAGTAGCTAATGTACCCTGATGAGAAATACCCCCTTTTCCCTTCCCGTGTGTGGGTCTTTAGCAATAACCACGAGCATTAACAGGAAACTTGAGGCGGCGAGGAGAGGAAAAATTCTCTGGCACAGTTCCCTACGTCATGAGGAGGAAGAGGAGGAGGAGGAAATGGTGGAAGAAGGAGGAGGAGAGGGAGAGGAAAGGAAGGATGGTGGGCGTGTTAAAAAGCCTTGATTTTACACATTTAAAGGGGAGAGAGAGAGAGAGAGAGAGAGAGAGAGAGAGAGAGAGAGAGAGAGAGAGAGAGAGAGAGAGAGAGAGAGAGAGAGAGAGAGAGAGAGAGAAATTTACACACACCTACATATATACCTACACCTACACTAACACACACACACACACACACACACACACACACACACACACACACACACACACACACATCCGGCCTGGGTTCGTTGTTTGTGTATATGGGAAGAGAGAGAGAGAGAGAGAGAGAGAGAGAGAGAGAGAGAGAGAGAGAGAGAGAGAGAGAGAGAGAGAGAGAGAGAGAGATGAGTGGAGGAAAAACATGACCCCTGCCCTAGCAACTCCGGACTCTCTCTCTCTCTCTCTCTCTCTCTCTCTCTCTCTCTCTCTCTCTCTCTCTCTCTCTCTCTCTCACTGATAGCACGGCAGGTGACACTCACTCAGGGTGTTGTTGTTTTCAGTCCACCCCAGGCAGGACGGCAGTGCGGCCTGCTGGTCACACCGCGAGGGGGTCACACCGAGGCGCGGATGTGGTAACACCTACGACAGCCCCTACTAGTTACTGTTGTTGTAATTGCTGTTATTGTGGCCCCTACCATTGCTCCTGCTGCTGCTGCTACTCTTTTACTAGACCGGCTACCAAAAATTACACATTAGTAGTAGTAGAGGAAGTAGTAGTAGTAGTAGTAGTAGTAGTAGTAGTAGTAGTAGTAGTAGTAGTAGTAGTAGTTGTAGTTGTTGTTACTATTACTACTATTACTTACTATCACTGGCACTACTATTACTACTAATACTATCACTGGTACTGTTGATGTTACTCCTAATTACATAACTACATTAACTACGAAACATAAAACATCCAACTTAATAATACTGCTGTTGTTTCTGCCATCACCACTGCTGTTGATACTGCTCCTATTACTAACACAACAGCTACTGCTAGTACTAACTGTCCCATTACGACGACTAAGACTGCTACTATCTCTGTTATTACTACTTTTACAATTATATTCTTTCTACGACATCATGAGCTGCTTTGATTTGTAGTGATAGTAGCTGTAGTAGTAAAGGAAGTAGTAGTAGTAGTAGTAGTAGTAGTAGTAGTTAACTGTGGTGCTTGTGGTAGTAGTAAAGTCGCTGTAATAACAAAAGTAATAGGAGGAATGACAGAAGCAGTATTAGTAGCTGTAGTAGTAGTAGTAGTAGTAGTAGTAGTAGTAGTAGTAGTAGTAGTAGTAGTAGTAGTAGTAGTAGTAGTAACAGCAGTAATAACAAGAGTAGCAGTAAAAGCAGAAGTAGCAACACCAACCAATATCAGTAGTGGTTATGTCTGTTGTTCTTGTTGCAGTAATATTGGTACCGAGCCTAGAGCAAAAATACATAAATCCAATAACAAATGCTGCGGGTTGCAATGCCTAATACCGCGACACTGCACAGCACAGCACATCATTATTCGCAGCGACTCAATACCTCAGCACAGTCACACCAAAACATTTCATTCTCTTTTATTTTTTTTTTCCAACTTGCAGAATACGATGGCATGATGAAACGCGGCAGAAATTGTTTTCTTTACTCGGTCACCAACGAAATATCCCGAAAGTAAATTGAAAATATAAACAAAACAAAAAAAAAGAACACGAAGTAATATGATGAAACTTGCTACACACAAAAAATAAACAAATAAATAAATAAATAAATAAATAAAGCAAAAAAAAAACATCTAATTAGCAGCAAGCACGTAGTAAATCAGTTGCATACAAACAGAAAACAAATAAATAAATAGATACGGTGCGTATATAATTAATTAAATCAAAATCACCATCGGACAATTAATTAACGAAAACACAAACACTCGTGCAAAACAAGGGACAAATAAAAAAAATCACAAACAAAAACAACACTAAACACACACATAAACAAACACATGCACACAATTAAGAAAAAAAAATAATGAAAAAAATAATAATAAACACTAAGACTTTTAAAGAACATTCACCACTACCACCACGAAACCACCACCACCACCACCACCTACACCTACACCCACTCACTTCATCCACCCCCGAAACACACGTGACTTCCAGTGTTATCTTAAGCCCGTGGCGAGGAACAAGGCGAGGGGCCGTCGAGAGCTCTTGGTAAGATTAGACAAACTCGGTGGAGCGATAAACAGCTTCCCTTTGCGGCCCCGTGTGATGTAACGGGGGAGGAGCAGTTGAACGAGTCCCTTGTGTGTGTGTGTGTGTGTGTGTGTGTGTGTGTGTGTGTGTGTGTGTGTGTGTGTGTGTGTGTGTGTGTGTGTGTGTGTACAGCCTTCGGTTCGATAAAAGATAGATATATAATTTTTCGCAATAAAAACAAAGGTGGAAGGGAGAGTTTTCGATAAAGGAAAGGGAAAATTCAATGGTTTGTTACGAGAAGTACTTGAGAGAGAGAGAGAGAGAGAGAGAGAGAGAGAGAGAGAGAGAGAGAGAGAGAGAGAGAGAGAGAGAGAGAGAGAGAGAGAGTTACTTCCCAGTCACGACCCGAACTAGCAAAGGGTTCAACATTTATAAGGCACCTCCGTTTCCCCTGCGAACAAGCCTCTCACAGTTTGGCATAAACACACAAACATGAGTCCACTGGAGAGAGAGAGAGAGAGAGAGAGAGAGAGAGAGAGAGAGAGAGAGAGAGAGAGAGAGAGAGAGAGAGAGAGAGAGAGAGAGAGAGAGAGAGAGAGAGAAACACAACAAATCACTCAGCTTCACACACACACACACAAAAAAAGGAATCTCAAAGCGAAGTGGAATAACACGGCACACGCAACACAAACACTTCACTTCCTCGGTCACTGTTGCAACACTCGTGAGGACTCCAGCTGGGGACGTGACGGTGGGGAGTGAAGAGCCTCCTGGTGTTCCTCTCTACTCCACCTCCTCCTCCTCCTCCTCCTCTTCCTGCTACTGCTACCACCACTTCTCTTTCACTCTGTGGCGAGCATGAGCAAGGGCGCCGACAAGACAGTTCACACCGCCTTGACAATGCTTTATCAGGATTCCGATAGGCGGGCGGGGATATCACACACACACACGTCCGGGGGAGAGTGAGTAGGAGAGGGACTGTGGGAGAGGTGGGAGTAGGGCGGGGCGCTCTCTTCGTCTCGTCCGGTGGAGACTGACACTAAAATTAGGCTTCTCTGTCTCCCTCCATCTCTCTTTTTCTCTCTAACGTTCAACTTTCCCACCCTCGCTGCTATGGTTCCCCTGGGCAGGAACAACACGACCTTTGCACTCGACCCACAAAGGCTGGTCGCTGGTCGTCCCCTTCAACTCAACAGTACTATGGTCCCTTCAAAACGATGGATTTATTGTATGTACCACTAGCCCACTCAGACACTGAAATATTCCTTGTATCTTCTGTAACAGTGGTGGTAGAAGTAATATCATTGTTATTGTCATTCTTGCTTCCTGAAAGCACATGATTTATCTCCAGGTTCTATTTCTGGTAAGATAAACTCAGAACGTGAACAGTGGTGGTGGTGGTTGTGGTGGTGGTACAGTAATGGTGGTGGCAGTGGTGTTCATATAACTCCTAATGCCAAGGATTCTAGTAGGTTGTGGTTGTGGTTGCAACGGTAGTGGTGATGCCAATAAAGGATGAAGAGTTGGAGGAGGAGGAGGAGGAGGAGGAGGAGGAGGAGGAGGAGGAGGAGGAGGAGGAGGAGGAGGAGGAGGAGATGAAGAAAAGAAATCAATAGTAAGACCCTTTCACACCTGGTTTGGGGAAGAAGCGAACAGCACCTTCACGAGGATCAGAACTCTCTCTCTCTCTCTCTCTCTCTCTCTCTCTCTCTCTCTCTCTCTCTCTCTCTGATGTCCTTTACTCTTTTAGTATTAGCAGTTGTTGTTGTAGAAGAAGAAGAAAAAAAGTAGTAGTAGTAGTAGTAGTAGTAGTAGTAGTAGTAGTAGTAGTAGTAGTAGTAGTAGTAGTAGTAGTAGTAGCAGCAGCAGCAGCAGCAGCAGCAGCAGCAGCAGCAGCAGCAGCAGCAGCAGCAGCAGCAACAGCAGCAGTAGCAGCAGCAGTAGCAGCAGCAGTAATACCAGTAGTAGTAGTAGTAGTAGTAGTAGTAGTAGTAGTAGTAGTAGTAGTAGTAGTAGTAGTAGTAGTAGTAGCAGCAACAGCAATGTGTGTGTGTGTGTGTGTGTGTGTGTGTGTGTGTGTGTTGACGGCCGTGTAGCAGCCTTAGCTAGCCCAGCCTGAGCCTCGGCCCCCTCCTCCTCCTCCTCCTCCTCCTCCTCCTCCTCCTCCTCCTCCTCCTCCCCACGTCCCATCACACACATAACGCAACTCAGCACTCACATAAAGAACTTTCGTAACGCGACATAAATCAAAACCTCCTTGGAAACATCTGCGCAGCGACTCAAAACAACATGGCGCCCGCTCCCTCCCCCAAGCAATAAAAGGAGGCCTACACAACACGACCTACTAGCTTTACTATTATTATTATTATTATTATTATTATTATTATTATTATTATTATTATTAATTATTATTATTATTATTATTATTAATTATTATTATTATTATTATCGTTGTTGTTGTTATTATTATGAGCAAAGGGGCGTGAAAAATAGCAAAGACTAGAATCTTGGCTTACGCTTCCCGTAGATTTATTGTGTGTATATGAGAGAGAGAGAGAGAGAGAGAGAGAGAGAGAGAGAGAGAGAGAGAGAGAGAGAGAGAGAGAGAGAGAGAGAGAGAGAGAGAGAGAGAGAGAGAGAGAGACTACGCATATATTCATAGAGAGATGGTTGACATAGATATATGGATGGATAAAGAAAGACATAGACAGATTAGATAGATACACATAAAAAGACATAGATAACTAAATTGATTAAAAAAAAAAGACATGAGAAAGAGAGACAGAGAAGTGGAGAAAATAAGAGAAAAAGAAAAAAAGAAAAGAGAAGAGACCACCACCTTTTACTTCCAACCTTAAAAAAACGAAAAAAAAAAGAGAGAAAAAAGAAAAGAAGCAAGAGTACCTCCGTAAAAAGCCAACAGCCCCCAAATCCTCGCCATAAAGCCAACAGGCCTACGTTGCCTAAATCTCCCTCTTCTTCCCTTCCTTCCTTCCCTCCCTCTCCCTCTCTCCCTCACAGCCGGCTGGAAGGACCCACAAAGCGCCTCTCCCTCCACAGTCCATTTTCCTAAAGTCTAATGCAGCGTCGCTTTGAAGTATTAAACAGAAATAAAAGCGAATACAAAGATCACTGCCAGTGTCGTTGTGATAAGCCAGCAGGAAACGCCAGAGAGAGAGAGAGAGAGAGAGAGAGAGAGAGAGAGAGAGAGAGAGAGAGAGAGAGAGAGAGAGAGAGAGAGAGAGAGAGAGAGAGAGAGAGAGAGAGAGAGAGAGAGAGAGAGAGAGAAATGGGGGAGGCAGGCAAATAAAGGGAATAGATATGGTGCAAAGCAAAGGGGATTAAAGGAGGGAGAGAGAGAGAGAGAGAGAGAGAGAGAGAGAGAGAGAGAGAGAGAGAGAGAGAGAGAGAGAGAGAGAGAGAGAGAGAGAGAGAGAGAGAGAGAGAGAGATGGCAGGAAAGGGGAGAGGAAATATGACGCAAAATGGAGAGAAGGGAAGCGAAGGGGAAGCAATGGAGGAGAAAAAGGAGGAAGGGAAAGGAGTATGGAGAGAAAAACAAGGCCAAAAAACTCGAGAAAACCCACTAACGAGAGAGAGAGAGAGAGAGAGAGAGAGAGAGAGAGAGAGAGAGAGAGAGAGAGAGAGAGAGAGAGAGAGAGAGAGAGAGAGAGAGAGAGAGTAAACAAGGCAATGTCGTAATAACAAACATAAAAGCATTGAGCAAATTAAGTAAATAAACATATAAAAATAATCTAAATTCAAAACACACACACACACACACACACACACTAAAAGATAATAATAACAAACCCTCTATGCATGACCAGCTTAAGCTAAAACACTTTTAACAGCCAAATAACTCAAGAAAACTAATATAATCATAATGTGCTTATTTTTTTCTACATTCTTATCTACACAGTTTTTCTCCTTCTCCTCACTCAATATTACCATAAAAGTTAGCGCCTCCATGTATGTGTATGTGTGTGTGTGTGTGTGTGTGTGTGTGTGTGTGTGTGTGTGTGTGTGTGCATGATCTCACTGCCTGCTCGCTTCAAGGTCAAAGTGTGTCCGAAGGGAAATAACCTTACTAATGCTGCGTCATATTCACACAGACAGACAGACAGACAGACAGACAGACAGACAGACAGACAGACAGAAAGATAGAGAGGAAGTAAGGGAGGGAGGCAGATAGAATAGAACGTGGGAGGAGAAAATATGGGAGAAGGAAGGAGAGAAGGATGGAAGGGGAGGACAAGGTTAGACAGACACAGACTGACAGAGACACAGGGAAGCAGACAGACTGGCAGGCACTGGAGGGAAGGGGGAGGAGCAGGAACGAAAAACAGCAGAGGAGGGAAATGAGTGAGAGGAGGAAAAAGAAAGGGGGAAACAAGACACCGGGGAGGAAGGTAAGGGAAACAAGAAGGAATGAACTGAAGTAGGTGGAAGAGGGAGATAAACATAAACACAAACAAAGAGGGCGAAGCAGGCAAGGAAGACGGAAGAAAGGAGAAGGAAAGGATAGAAGAAAGAAGACTATGCATGATACACTGACAGGAGGGAAGTTGGCAAGCTGTCACGAGAAGATAAGAGCAAACGGCAACTCTGTCACGTGGACGAAGCAAGGACGAGCCTCTCAGATTATCCCTATTACCTGCAACCTCGAATTAGCCAGGTGTGTGTGTGTGTGTGTGTGTGTGTGTGTGTGTGTGTGTGTGTGTGTGTGTGTGTGTGTGTGTGTGTGTGTGTGTGTGTGTGATACTACTTGTATTCTTACATTAGTAGTAATTATATTAAAGGATGTAGCGAAATAATAACATATAATATACTGTTTCCTATTAGCAATTTTGCACATTCGAAATATTTAATAACACACACACACACACACACACACACACACACACACACACACACACACACACACACACACACACACACACACACACACACACACACTCTCTCTCTCTCTCTCTCTCTCTCTCTCTCTCTCTCTCTCTCTCTCTCTCTCTCTCTCTCTCTCTCTCTCTCTCTCTCTCTCGTACAACGAAAAAAATATACTAATTCAGGCAGATGTGTGTGTGTGTGTGTGTGTGTGTGTGTGTGTGTGTGTGTGTGTGTGTGTGTGTGTGTGTGTGTGTGTGTGTGTGTGTGTGTGTGTGTGCACCTGAGCATGAGGCCAGACGATCACTCAGATACTAAGATCCACACACACACACATACACACACACACACACACACACACACACACACGTTCCCGGCTCGGTAACCAAAATAACATGTTAAGAGCCACGCCTCCAAGCAAGCCAGCACACGTAGGAGGTGAGGAGACCCTTCGGAGGTGACACCCGCGATGAGAGAGAGAGAGAGAGAGAGAGAGAGAGAGAGAGAGAGAGAGAGAGAGAGAGAGAGAGATACAAAAAAATAAAAAAGGGTGATATTCGAAGTAATCGGCTGTAACATCAGACATATGAACATCAATAAAAGTCTCTCTCTCTCTCTCTCTCTCTCTCTCTCTCTCTCTCTCTCTCTCTCTCTCTCTCTCTCTCTCTCAGATGCCAGAGGTCGCTAGGATACGATACTGGCAGCCCACGGTCACGAGGAAAAGTGGGAGGAGGGGAGGAAACAGAGAGAGGGTGAGGGGAGAGAGGAAAGGAAGGAGAGGGGAGGAAATGGGTGACAGAGGTGGGGTGGAGGGAAGGTTGGATAAAATTCATTCAGTAACTGTGACTACCACATGACTGAGCGAGCAAAGCATTGGATGGTTGTGGTGGGGAGGGGGAGGAAGGAGGTAGGGAGAGGAAGGGTGGTGGAAGGTCGGAAGACTGTATTTGTTTCCCCCCTTCCCATTTTCTCTATTTGTCTCTTACCATCCTCTACCAGCATCATCGCCACCTTCCCTTCCCTTCCATTCTTCAGCACCACCTTCCTTTTCCCTTTCCCTTCCCTTCTTCAGCATTCAGGAGCCTCCAAGTGACAATGTGCCTTTGGTATTTGAAGGCCCAGGCGGTCATTTCAAAAATACTTCGACGAGTGACCAATTAAAAGCAACGAGGCGTGTTTGCATTTAATTTATTTCTCCGTTTATTTACTCTGCCGCCCGGTGATGAGAGAGAGAGAGAGAGAGAGAGAGAGAGAGAGAGAGAGAGAGAGAGAGAGAGAGAGAGAGAGAGAGAGAGAGAGAGAGAGAGAAGCGGCACCTGGACAGGATTACGACAAATGATATCACAGGGATATGATAGAGAGAGAGAGAGAGAGAGAGAGAGAGAGAGAGAGAGAGAGAGAGAGAGAGAGAGAGAGAGAGAGAGAGAGAGAGAGAGAGAGAGAGAATGTGCAAAGTGGAGAAAAATAGGAAATAGTTGGTAGCAAGAATAAAATAATATAAAGTAAATATGATCAGTTACCAACCCACGTCAGAGAAGTTTCAAGAGCGGATTCCTGTAAGCGCGCTGTGTGTGTGTGTGTGTGTGTGTGTGTGTGTGTGTGTGTGTGTGTGTGTGTGTGTGTGTGTGTGTGTGTGTGTGTGTGTGTGTGTGTGTGTGTGTGTGTGTGTGTGTGTGTGTGATCTGCCAAAACATAAAGACAAGTGCTTCATTAATACTCGACCACATGTTGCAAATGTCATGTGCATTTCCCTTCCTCCCTCCTCTTCCTTCTCGTTCTCTTCCTTTATCTCTTCCTCTCACTCCGTTTCCCTCCTCTTCTAATTTCACGCCTCCCTTCCCCCTCTACCTTCCATCTCCTTGTCTCATTCTATCTTTCCTCCTCTCTCTCTCTCTCTCTCTCTCTCTCTCTCTCTCTCTCTCTCTCTCTCTCTCTCTCTCTCTCTCTCTCCACATAGCTGGCTCCTCCCTCCGTCCAACCTGCTCTCCACACACCTTGCCACTCCTCTCTCCACCTCACGTTCCCTCCCTCCCCCCGCTCACCCACAGCCAGCTGGTCTCTGCTGGGCGTGACGTAATGCTGAGGCGGACACAGAGGACACAGCCAAATTATAATGACTTGCAAATGTTTGCAAGCAAGAGCAAAGACCTCACAGTTGGCACCCGCAGTGCTTACGTGTCTATTAGAACACACACACACACACACACACACACACACACACACACACACACACACACACACACACACACACACACACGGTGCCTCGGGGTCTGTTTGCTTGCTTATTCTCTCTCTCTCTCTCTCTCTCTCTCTCTCTCTCTCTCTCTCTCTCTCTCTCTCTCTCTCTCTCTCTCTCTCTCTCTCGTAGGCCTAACAAGCAAGGCTTACTATATTGCATCAATATTTGAGTGAGCGCTTCGTCTCTCTCTCTCTCTCTCTCTCTCTCTCTCTCTCTCTCTCTCTCTCTCTCTCTCTCTCTCTCTCTCTCTCTCTCTCTCTCTCTCTCCAGAACTCCAACACTACCTTCCCTCCTTCGCCTTTCCTCTTCTCCAACTAAATTTCCTCTTCATTCCTCCATTACTACTCCTCCACCGTAAAGAAAACTATATCTCCCCACACCCATTTCCTCTCTCTCTCTCTCTCTCTCTCTCTCTCTCTCTCTCTCTCTCTCTCTCTCTCTCTCTCTCTCTCTCTGTCTCTCTCATCGTAATTCCGTCCAATAGGCTTTTTTTCCTCTCTACTCAAACACACCTCTCCCTCCCTTCCATTTCCTACTCTTCCATTATTTCCTCCACTCCCTACCACTTTGCCGCTTCCTCCTCCTCCTCTCCCCCCTTCACCCACGTTTCTGCCCCTTACCTCCATCAATTTCTCTCCTTCCTACCTGGCCCCGGCGAGGCAGAGAGGAAGGAGAGATGGATGATGGAAGGGAAAAATAAGAAGTTGAGGAGGAGGAGGAGGAGGAGGAGGAGGAGGAGGAGGAGGAGGAGGAGGAGGAGGAGGAGGAGGAGGAGGACAAATACGTAAGCACAGCAAGCAAGTGTACAAGGTCACAAGGTCACTGCCACCACCGACAGCCACCCACATCATGGCCAAGGTCTCTCTCTCTCTCTCTCTCTCTCTCTCTCTCTCTCTCTCTCTCTCTCTCTCTCTCTCTCTCTCTCTCTCATGATTGCCTCACCTGGCAGGCTATACTAACACCAACTCTCTCTCTCTCTCTCTCTCTCTCTCTCTCTCTCTCTCTCTCTCTCTCTCTCTCTCTCTCTCTCTCTCTCTCTCTCTCTCCGATGGCGTCATACTGTAAGTGCAACAGGATTATAATGTTATGACTTTTTTTCTCTCTCAAGAGGTGAGTCTCCGCTTCATCACGCCCGCCCGCCCGCCCGCCCGCCCACACACACACACACACACACACACACACACACACACACACACACACACACACACACACACACACACACACACACACGACATGAATCATTTCCGTCAAGTAATTGTACATACATAATCGAGTGACTTGCATCAGAGAGAGAGAGAGAGAGAGAGAGAGAGAGAGAGAGAGAGAGAGAGAGAGAGAGAGAGAGAGAGAGAGAGAGAGAGAGAGAGAGAGAGAGAAATCAACGACCAGATCTTCCATTCTAAGTACAAAAAAAAAGAATATGGAGAGCAAAGGACAAAAAGGAAAAAAAAAAACATGACCAACGCCCCAACTACTACTACCACCACCACCACCACCAACAACAACAACAACAACAACAACAACAACAACAACAATCGATCCGTCACTATCACCAGCACCTCAAAAACAACAACAACAACAACAACAACAACAACAACAACAACAACAACAACAATCAAAGACCAGGACCAATCAGAACAATAGCTGAGGTAATATCCGACCAGGTCAGAGAGAGAGAGAGAGAGAGAGAGAGAGAGAGAGAGAGAGAGAGAGAGAGAGAGAGAGAGAGAGAGAGAGAGAGAGAGAATATTAGGACAGGGCAGGGTAGGGCAGGCAGTCAGTCTCGTCATAATATCTCTCCTCCTCTTCTCCACGTATCAGCTGTTCGCCCCCTTAATCTTTATCAGCTGTTCCCATCAACGTGACAATGGATATCCGTCACGGCCAGCTGATGGGGAGCTGGGCCAAACATCCTTCCAACCATCCCTCCCTCCCTCCCTCCCTTTCCCTTCCCTCCTTCCCTCCCCCAACATACGATCCTCTCTCTCTCTCTCTCTCTCTCTCTCTCTCTCTCTCTCTCTCTCTCTCTCCCCTTTCTCCCTAACAACCCCGATTTCCCTCCTCACTTCCCTCCTGTTCCCTTCCCCTGTTTTTCTTCTTTCCTCCCATCTCCCTTACCTTACCCCTGCCTCAGTTTCTCTCTCCCCACTCTCAGCCTCTCCTTTCTCCCTTTTCCTTTGCTCCAGCTTCACTCTTTCCCCTCGTTTCCCTCTCTCTCTCCCTCTGCTTCCCTCACAACCTAATGACTCTGTCCAGCGAGATGCCAGTGAGGGGAGACAGAGGGGGAGTGTGAGGAGAATTTGGAGGAAGGGAACAGGCAAATGAAGCGTGGATGTAATGTAAAAGGAAATTGAGAAGCAAGGAAAGAATAAAGTTAAAAAGGAAGGAGTAGGAAAGTCATACAGAGGTTGAACATGTTTACAGTATAGAAAAAAAAATAAAAAGAGGGGGAATAAAACAGAATAAAAAAAAATAATCGTGTACGTACGTGAGAATATTAATAAACGTGACGAGGGCAGCTTAGGAAGTAAAGTTCAAGGTCAAGGTTATAAGTGACTTGTAATTATTATAAGAAAGAAATAAAAATACAGAACATAAGAATAAATATGGCACAGAGAGAGAGAGAGAGAGAGAGAGAGAGAGAGAGAGAGAGAGAGAGAGAGAGAGAGAGAGAGAGAGAGAGAGAGAGAGAGAGAGAGAGAGAAAGTAATATAGGGCCGAAGAGGGACTGGGGACACGTGAGCAGGGTGTCAGCCACTAGCCAGCACTCCCCCCGCCACCAACCCTGCCTCCCCTGCCACCCCTTCCTCTCATAGCCTCTCTCAGCTTTGGAGGGATCAGCTGATATCACCACCTCGCCCCCCATAACCGCCTGCGCGCGCACACCCACACGACAGACAGACAGACACACACACACACACACACACACACACACACACACACACACACACACACACACACACACACACACACACACACACACCGTTGGCTAGATATAAGGTAAGTTTTAAGGTAAACTTTTACGTAAATATAAACAAGTGAATGAACGAGTGAATATATGAAAATGAAAAGTTTAAGCAAATGCTCTAATAAACAAACATGCCCTCGTCATGGCCGCCAGCAACTGAGGACACACACCCATGTCCTAAGCCTCCGCCTTTACCCCGCACGCACGCACGCACGCACACACACACACACACACACACACACACACACACACACACACACACACACACACACACACACACACACACTGCTAGCTGCATGAATATACCGACCGTTTGTCTCAATAAAGCAGGATAATAATAATAATAATAATAATAATAATAATAATAATAATAATAATAATAATAATAATAATAATAATTAATAATAACAACAACAACAACATCTTGAGCTAGGAAAACGATGAAATATTACCATGATTACAAAGATGAAGTTAGACAATATTCTCTCTCTCTCTCTCTCTCTCTCTCTCTCTCTCTCTCTCTCTCTCTCTCTCTCTCTCTCTCTCAAAGAACAAGAGAAAAACGAAAACACGAACACACACACACACACACACACACACACACACACACACACACACACACACAGAGAGAGAGAGAGAGAGAGAGAGAGAGAGAGAGAGAGAGAGAGAGAGAGAGAGAGAGAGAGAGAGAGAGAGAGAGAGAGAGAGAGAGAGAGGGGGGGGATCAATTAGGCGGCTCAATTACAGTCAAATTATCAAGACTGGCTTCTGTTCATACGTAATTCTGGGCCTTCAGTCACTCGGGGCTCGGCATCAGCACGGGGAATGCTAGGAGGCTGTGCATGAGAGAGAGAGAGAGAGAGAGAGAGAGAGAGAGAGAGAGAGAGAGAGAGAGAGAGAGAGAGAGAGAGAGAGAGAGAGAGAGAGAGTTTTTATATGTACAATTTCCTCTTTCCTTCCTACTTTCATACGTTATCCTGTTTTTATGTTGCTTTTTATATATCTAGCTGACTTTTGGAGAGAGAGAGAGAGAGAGAGAGAGAGAGAGAGAGAGAGAGAGAGAGAGAGAGAGAGAGAGAGAGAGATTCCACCCTACATTTTCCCTAAAACTTCACTTTTATCATACATACACACACACACACACACACGCCACGCCATACAACCTACCCATCCCAACACCTTCACCTATCCTCCCTCACACCCACCTTATCCCATCAACCCCCACCCCGTAAAAGCCTCCAGTGACTCAGGTCCCCGTTATCCCCAGCCCTACACCAATACCCTCCCAGCCCCCACCATCTCCACCCCCTACGCCAAGCATTACCATGTTGTCAGTTGCTATAACGGGGTCGCTCTCCTCAGAAGTACATGTTCTGAACTTGGCACTCTTTTTCCACAACAAGGATGAGGCGTTCCCATGACTTTCGTTCACCGCCTCGTCGGGAGCGCTCATCCACCCACCCACTCACCCAGCCACCCACCAACAACAGCGCCGTCTCTGATATGCATTCACCGCAACAGCCACCGCTTCCCAGTTTCGCTTCTCTACCTAAGCGCTCACCGGCAAGGCAGCGGGAATACTGCACCTGCAACACTGTACTAAGACTTGTGAAAACGTGTCGCTTTTCTGAGAAGGGGAAACATCACACAATAATTCCTACATGCATAAAATACGCAATCTATTCAACTTTTTTTTCCTCCGTGCCCCCCCCCTCTCTCTCTCTCTCTCTCTCTCTCTCTCTCTCTCTCTCTCTCTCTCTCTCTCTCGTGCATGACATTTGCCACACTGGGGTTCTCGCCCGTACCGCCAGGACCATAAGGGCGGGTGGTCGTGATCTCGCTCAACCTCGCCGTAACTTGGGGCGGGAGGACCCTAAGTCTCTTATATAGACATGAGAGTGTCACGGGGACTCGAGCCGGTGTGTCGAACAAGTTCCGAACTCTCCTCCTTTTGTCTTGTCTCGTTTTTCCCGCTTTCTCTTGCAACACAAGGGAAAATTCACTTCTTTAAACCCCCGAACACATAATTATACATGCGACTCACTCTCTCTCTCTCTCTCTCTCTCTCTCTCTCTCTCTCTCTCTCTCTCTCTCTCTCTCTCTCTCTCTCTCTCTCTTACACACACACACACACACACGCACACACTGACACCCTCAACCTCCACATGTCCTCAGCCTCGGCCGTTCAGAGAGCCTCACGAAACTTTATATAAGCTCCCGGTAGGCTGTTCATCCCCGCCTCCCTCCCAGCCTGCCTCCTCCACCTCGGTATCTTGTGTTCTCGAGCCTCGTAGCTTCTTGGAACTTGTCTCTTCGCCCATCAAGGGTCAGGGGCGTTTTAGGTGCCTCCAGTGCCTCTCTTCCTCCTCCTCCTCCTCATCATCATCATCTTTTTTTTTTTTTAGTTTCTATACACCTTGTTTCTCCTATCTTTCCCCTTCTTGACATTCTTCTCCTCCTCCTTCTCCTCCTCCTCCTCCTTCCCCTCCTTGTCATCCTCCCGTCCTCTTGCTCTTGTTTTCCCTGCTCCTCTATCTCGATCTTTCCTTCCTTCTCTTTCCCTTCCTCATCTTTCGCCTCTCCTCTCGTCCACATCATGATTCTAGTTTGGCAGTAGTTTGTGTATCAGTGTGTGTGTGTGTGTTTACGTAAGTGCATTTTTTTTCTTCTTAACAATACCTAGTCAATCTTGTGGTGTCTTGCCTTATGAGATTCTTTAAACTTATGTAAATTCTTCTGAGTCAATTGCTCTGGTTACAAAAGTGAGTGTATTCTTGGTGTTCTTCCTTTCTCTCTTATCTGTAACACTTCCTGCCTGCGGTCTTTTGATCTGCTGCTTCCAAGTGTCGTATGTAATAATTTCCGTCACTTTCCTCCATTCTCGTAACGTATTTGCACATCATTATCTTTCTTTGAGTGTGTAGTAAGAAAGAAGCTTCAACATCCTTAACCTTTCCTTGCAGCGGAGACTTGTCAAGCCAGGCAACCATTTACATGCTGCTCTCTGCACCTCTTATATTATGCTGGTGTGTGTGTGTGTGTGTGTGTGTGTGTGTGTGTGTGTGTGTGTGTGTGTGTGTGTGTGTGTGTGTGTGTGTGTGTGTGTGTGTGTGTGTAAAGAAAGAAGACGAGGAGGAAGAGAATGGATGAAAGAACGAAACAGGTAGGAACGGGTGGAGAGGAAGCGAGGTAAGGAAAGACGATATACACAAAATAAATAAATAATAATAATAAATAAATAAAAATAAAGTAAAAAATAGACTCCATACACAATACCCAAAGAAGCTTTATGTCTGCATCCCCACGGAACGGCTGCCCCTACTCCCGGCTGCCCACACCCCACGGCAGGCGACTCTCACCCCTACAGAAGGAGGTTCAATGGGGCGCCTCTACCTCCTCCTCACCTCCGACCAGCCACTCGTACTAAATGGAAGATGAAATTAATGCCTGATGCCTAATTGAACCGCCAGCCTCTTAGCTAAGCGTGTCTCATCGATAGAGAGAGAGAGAGAGAGAGAGAGAGAGAGAGAGAGAGAGAGAGAGAGAGAGAGAGAGAGAGAGAGAGAGAGAGAGAGAACTATGACGTGATACCTTCCGTTCTAAATGATACAGACCAGACTCCTGAGAGAGAGAGAGAGAGAGAGAGAGAGAGAGAGAGAGAGAGAGAGAGAGAGAGAGAGAGAGAGAGAGAGAGAGAGAGAGAGAGAGAGAGAGAGAGAAACCTTGCCACCACCTACCTGAGTCATGTCACATTGACTTGAGCCTAGAGACAACCCGCGGACGGATGGACTTGGTACAGAGAGAGAGAGAGAGAGAGAGAGAGAGAGAGAGAGAGAGAGAGAGAGAGAGAGAGAGAGAGAGAGAGAGAGAGAGAGAGAGAGAGAGAGAGAGAGAGAGAGAGAGAGAGAGAGAGAGGGGTAGTGTCCCGTTGACGTGGTTTAATGGAGTGATGGTAAGTGCTTTTAAGGAGGGGGTGTGGATTGGAGGAAAGTGCTCTGAGGGACTTGGCTAATGGTATATTTATGGCACATTTATGAGAGACTTTAGCAGCGATATTACAGTGAGGAATGGCTCTTAAGACATTACAGATACATTTAGATGCCCCGACTCGCATTCCCATCCCAGCTAACCCACCACTAACACCCTCCATCAATTCCCCCCACCCCCCAAGGCCACACTTTCCGTCTTAGGCTGCTTTGTATTTAAAGGAACAAATTCTCTTCCCCTCCTCCTCCTCCTCCTCCTCCTCTTCTACAGCGGCCATTTAGGCTGACCCCTCACCTCCTCTCTCCATCCCTCTTCTTCCTCTTCCTTCTTCTTCCATCACATCGACCCTCTCTCCTCCTCCAACGCGCTTCCCCAAGCCCTCACCCAGCAGGCCTATCTCCTCCTCCTCCTCATTCTCCTTCCTTCCATATCCAGACGCGACTATATATTTTCCAAGCTTTCTCCTCCCCTGTCTCCACACTATATTCTCTCTACAAGCACAAGTCTTCCATCTGTCTTCCTCCTCCTCCTCCTCCTCCATGACCCACTCCTCCAATCAGCTCCTACCTGAACTCTCTCCCTAATGACGGTCTGGCGGCAGTCAACTATCTTAATCCTTTCTCTATTCCTTTATTTTTCTCAACCTGATCCCTTCCTAATTCCCTGCCTTAATCTCCATCCTTCTTGTGTCTCCTAAGTCTCTCTCTCTCTCTCTCTCTCTCTCTCTCTCTCTCTCTCTCTCTCTCTCTCTCCTCTCTCTCTCTCTCTCTCTCTCGTTTCTTTGCTCTCTTCACTCAAGGTCTATTTTTGTGTTTCTCAAGATCCAATTAAAGGATAATATTAATACAGCACATATCAAACTAAGATTTCCCAGTAAAAAAGTATATGAAGAGATAAGTAAATAAATGAATGAATGAATAAATACACAGAGGAAGGGAACATTGTTTTAAGAATTATTTCACTTTTTGCTGCTCTGATATTATTGTTAATTTTATCATCACTGTTACCACCATCACTTTCTGTAAGAGCAATATTAGCAGAGGCGAAGTTGAGTTTATATTAGAATTCCTAGTTCTTCCTTAATTAAGTGAAATACAATAATGTGAATCTCTCTCTCTCTCTCTCTCTCTCTCTCTCTCTCTCTCTCTCTCTCTCTCTCTCTCTCTAATCAATACATTCTGATTACTTGTTTTTCTCTTGTGATAATTCTTTAGTTTATTACATCAAAACTCTCTCTCTCTCTCATCTCTCTCTCTCTCTCTCTCTCTCTCTCTCTCTCTCTCTCTCTCTCTCTCTCTCTCTCTCTCTTTCCCCCATCTTCCCTACATCCCAACCTTTACTTTACAGGCTCCCTCTTCCCCCTCCTCCCCTAACCACTTCTTTCACTCCTACTCTCCCTTCCCCCCTCTGCCCCCTCCCAGCCAGATGGAGACCAGACCAAAGCAGCTGATTGCCCGAGGTGTCTCTCTCTCTCTCTCTCTCTCTCTCTCTCTCTCTCTCTCTCTCTCTCTCTCTCTCTCTCTCTCTCTCTCTCTGGGAACTCAATTTCCAGGAACTAAAATTCGCTTGGTCATTCTCACCCAAAATCCTTCTTCCAAATATTCATTCTTTTCTTCCTTCTCTGTCTACTGGAACCGGCTACTGTCTTTTTCCCATGTAGGAGGAGGAGGAGGAGGAGGAGGAGGAGGAGGAGAGGAATGGGGAAGAGAGTACACGTGGTGAGGCGTTGGAGAAGTATTATATTTCTTTATTCATGTTTTTCTCCTCCTCCTCCTCCTTCCATTGGTTATCATATTCCAGTCTTCCTTCGTTAGCGCTAATTATCATCTTCTCCACTAATAAGCGTAATACGTTCGCTACGTGAGGACTGAATAAAAAATAATAATAATGCAGACCCCGCTTGCTTTCGTGAAACCCACACCGGTACACAGATTTAGTATGCTCATTCATTTCTTCTCCCCATTTTACTTATATGTCTGTGTGTGTGTATGTGTGTAAGACTAGACGAGGGAATGAAAAAAAAAAATTAAAAACTCCCACCCTCGCCCGCCTTGATAAGTACGAAGTGATGTTATACTAGCCCACCTGCCCGAATACTTTTCCTTCCTTCCTTCCCTCCGTTCTCAAAATTCCTGCTAATCATCTCCCTCCATAACCTTCTCGTCCCGCGCTCGTTCTCTCTCTGCTCTCTCTCCTCTCCTCTCTCTCTCTCTCTGCTCTCTCTCTCTCTCTCTGCTCTCTCAGTACATTACCCCATCCCCTATCAGTCCTCGCCCTTTCCCGTCCTCCACCTCCACCTCATCCCCCTCCCGTTCGCCACCTCTCCTCTCTCTCTCTCTCGTCCTCCCGCCCGACCACACTTCCCGGCTACCCCAGACCACAGACCTCCTTATAAACGAACACTCAGACCACACGCCTGAGCTATAAAGGAGTTCCACAGCCCAGAGACCTTTGTACAGAACGAATCGTGAAGTCCGGTAACCATCTTCCGACCATTATTAAGGTCATCCCCCCTAGCGTCCTGGGCGAGCTGGAAAAATGTTAGAAAAATGATGGTTAAAAAAATATAGGACCTTGAAAGCCCGTTAATCAGTGTTATCTATGCCAAAGTGCTTTTTTTTTTTTTTCTTCATTATATAGTAGAAGCTTGGTTGGTTCGTTGGTTCGTTCGTTAGTTTGTTGTTCGGTGTTGCTAAGAGGTTGGTGAGTCTGTCTTGAATGTTTATATGATGGTGTCTTAGTGGTGCAATCTTCCTTTCTTCGTCCGTCTCTCTCTCTCTCTCTCTCTCTCTCTCTCTCTCTCTCTCTCTCTCTCTCTCTCTCCTCTCTCTCTCTCGACAGGTATACACACCGTACCAAGGCGCATCCAAACTAACACTATACTTTACTGCATATCCTATCATATTCATCCCAGCCTTAATAAGTGGCTAGGTGAAGGTGGTATTGGTAACTTTATTCCCGTGGCTAAATAAACTGATGCATAAATACGTAGTTAGATGTAATAATAGACACATGAATAGATACGGACAGGAAAATATGCATAAACAATTATTAAATACAAACTCAATATACAGACTAAGATAAAGATAAACGTATATTCCTTAACTTGAATACACACAGCATGAATAATTTCCTCATAATATTTCTCCGTCCAATTCTAATTCCAGCGTTCCCTGTATTTGGTCTCGGGAACACGTAAACACAATATTTTTTTCTTACATATTTTTTTTCTCCCCAGTCGTACGGTACGCCTTCCCTGTAGAACTAAACTAATGTACGATGGTGCCCCTTTACCAAATTAGCAATGACTGATGGTCATGACGGAACAGTGGCCCGAGGGAGGTGAGGCAGGTCGAAGCGAGGGGCGTTCTCCGGGGCGTGGCGGGTGGACAGGTGAGAGGCCTAAGGGAGGCCCATATGGCTCAGGTGAAGTTAGGCCAAAGGTGCTAATCAGGCAAAGACGACCCCC
>NC_087156.1:18749496-18756996 GCF_035594125.1 Scylla paramamosain
CCATCCTCGCCGCTGCCACCTTTCATCCTCAACTTTTGACTCGCACTTGAATGGGAGGACGAGGAGGTGCGGGACGGAACCAGAAGAACGAGAAAAAAGGAAAATTCACGAGCATATTTAAATAGACGTACAATTTCCATTAACTCTTCTCTCTCTCTCTCTCTCTCTCTCTCTCTCTCTCTCTCTCTCTCTCTCTCTCTCTCTCTCTCTCTCTCTCTCTCGACAATGAAATATATAGATATAGAAGATTTGTAGATACGAGCAGTAAGAGAAGAGAACGGAGTAAAGGGAGGAGGGATGGGTCATGGAAGAGAGGCGAGGCAGGCCGAACAAGGCCCACGATACGGACAAGGTAACCTAAGAAAATAAACAAGCAAAAAGTATGTGTGGAAGCGAGAGGGAGAGCGCGGTGAGAAGGAAAGGAGGGAGGGAAGAAGGCTGGGGAGGAGAGTAGTGGTGGTGGTGGGCCCCCCTACCTACCATAGTCACAATAAATCTGCCCAACAGCCGACACCACGATATATTAAACCCACCGACAGGCAGGCAGGCAGGCAGGCAGGCAGGAACAGAATGTTTAAAATGGGTATATGGGGAGGCACACGAGATCTAGCATTACCAACACAATTTAAAACACAGGTTGTGATTGCATGTACTAAGAAAACCATATATATTAACTCCCTCTCTCTAATGGCACTCCCCACGTGGCAGTATAGGTAATGTCGTGTTTCCATGTAGGTCTGAGGTATGAATATGAATGTGGGGATGTATGCTAATGCAGGGGATGGCCGGGGAGGAGGCAGGGTCACGGTACTGACTGAATGTGTTTACGAATGGATGATTTAGTGAATGGATGCAAAGGGAAAGGAAGATTAATAGATAGTGCAACATTGAGAGAGAGAGAGAGAGAGAGAGAGAGAGAGAGAGAGAGAGAGAGAGAGAGAGAGAGAGAGAGAGAGAGAGAGAGAGAGATCGTTGCTTCTGTAAATAGTACTTGTGTTCACGAGTAGCAAAACAAATAAATATAACGCATAGTAGTAATACAATACAATAATATTATGCAAGTCGGTGTTATGAATGGTGTCGGGTGACCAATAAACACAGATAATGTATACAAACAAAACATGTAAGAGTTAAGTTCCTCAGATTAGGAGACAGCTATTCGATAAAGAAAATGACATGTAAAAATAAACGTGGGTAATAATAATAATAATAATAATAATAATAATAATAATAATAATAATAATAATAATAATAATAATAATAATAATGGTGATGATGCCCTCAGGGGAGAAAGCTCCGTGATGTAATATTAAAGTTAATTTAAATAGCGATAGAATTGCGCCAAGTACTCTGAAAAAATTAGAGTGAAAGTTGGCAACACCGCGCCAGCTGGTTGGGAGGAGGTGCCTCTTGTTTAGATGCCTGCCAGGACAACACGAGGAGCGCCCCACCAAGGGAGGGAAATCCACTATAATTTATCATAAAATCTACCTTTGCGTACTTTTAGAAAACTTTCTTCCACGTGACAGATTATTTCACTCCTCCTCAGGCCCTGGATATCTTATACTGGCACGTGTGTCTGTGTGTTTGTGTCGAGCGTTGCTGCATATCACTCCCTGTCAGAGTTTTACGACACGCTCATTCCGGTTTATAATTACCCAGCAACAACAGCTGTACCGAGCGAGCACGTACGGCGCCGATATTTCCATGCCTTGGACTGATCTGTGCTGCAAGAGGAGGAGGGGAGGCATCTTGCTAAGTCGACCGCTGATGTACAGTGAGTCCTGCTGTGCATAGCCACCACACGTCTCTCTCTCTCTCTCTCTCTCTCTCTCTCTCTCTCTCTCTCTCTCTCTCTCTCTCTCTCTCAAGGGACACCACGTTTGGCAGGATATTAAAAGAAAAAGATCACAGTTATCACGACACTCCTACATATGTAAACTTGGACACACACACACACACACACACACACATCTCCATTTAAAGCCTGATCAGGAGGCCTCTAGAGGTCAAGCGGAGAAAGACTGTATAAAAAGATGTTTGTGACTTATGGCGCAGACGTTGTGAAGGACAACACGCGTCCCTCACTAGGTTGATGGCATTTCCTCAAGGTGGTGATGGTGGTAGCGGTTGTTTTAAGCAGTGTTATGCTGATGAGATGGTGGCTGT
Organism: Scylla paramamosain; assembly: GCF_035594125.1. Taxonomy (NCBI): domain Eukaryota; kingdom Metazoa; phylum Arthropoda; class Malacostraca; order Decapoda; family Portunidae; genus Scylla; species Scylla paramamosain. The sequence continues at coordinate 18,751,666 of NC_087156.1, forward strand.
GGAATTGGTGATGGTAGCAGGAGTAATAGTAGTAAGGAAAATGATGATGGTATGGGCGACGGTCAAGATAGTATGGATTTTGTTTAGGTAATGTGAGCACTAACATGCTTTTGCCTTTCAAACTAGACTTGAATCAACTGATGATGGACTTTTCACAGACATAACACGACTGCCTACAGATACACAACTTACATAAACTTCATTTTAATCTTCTTGTACACGTTTCATAAATCTTTACTTACACTTCACACACTGCTATAATAATACGAAGACCTTTAGTGTACCGCAAGATTATTATTATTATTTTTTTTTTCGCCCTCCAACTCTACTGTGTATCTGCTGTGGGGTAAGGAGACGAGGCTATCGGGTCTGATGTTCCTCTATCAAGTAGCTAAGTCAGGTTTCGGCATCAAACACTCATTACTGATACAGATATGACAAGTAATTTACAAGACTCGATTCAAATGGTAACCTTGCTAATGTTGACACTAAACTATGCAAATGTTGATAATAAAAAGGTAACTTCATACTAGATCGTCAAATGAAGTAAATGTGGAGGTTTATTGGACTCTCTCTCTCTCTCTCTCTCTCTCTCTCTCTCTCTCTCTCTCTCTCTCTCTCTCTCTCTCTCTCTCCTACACTCGTATGTTTGTCAGGCTATTTGTAAAGCTATCAGAAGACATTTGCTCTAATGATACGGCCATAATTCAGCCTTCTCTAAAGTAGCCTAGCGAAGGGCATTTTTTTTTTCTTTTCTTTTTTCCTTGTCATGGGGAACTTCCGTCTCACTGACCGAGCATTCTGAAGGCCAATGATATTCAGTAGTCAACTTCCTTTCCCGAAGAACGTCACTTTTCACATATCATCAGCCGACACACGACACCCGCCAACTCTCACCGACCAAACAGAGCTTACAGTTACTGCAATGTGTGCACAAGGAACAGTCTCGCATTGTTTAGGTATTAATTTACTTCCACTAATCTCACGAGGTAACTTGGTAACTGATCCTGAGATAACTTTCACCAGAACTTGAGCAAACTTGTTGGGGATCTCCAGAGCCAGGCGAGGAAAGCCCACTAGTACAAGTAGTGTGTAGTAGTGTTTTACTATAATAACACTGAGTATAACTCTCTCTCTCTCTCTCTCTCTCTCTCTCTCTCTCTCTCTCTCTCTCTCTCTCTCTCTCTCTCTCTCTCTCTCTCTCAGATACACACATAATATATACAGTATGTATATCCACAGTGGTGTAGCCGTGGGGCACGATGACTCACTCTCGACATGACACAACAGGCGATGACAAGATTTTACCGCTGAGCTGAGCAACTGTCTCGCCGGCCTCCACCTCCCACACACCATCACACTCAACGAATCGCCCTCACTCATCCTCACCGTAACCACTTCCCTCAACACTTTTTTTTTCTTTTTCAATAACTGCCATTCCATCACATCATCCGCACACCGAGTTATCATTAACGTCACTTAGATTTTGTCCTTACTTCAACTCAACCAACTTAGCATTACTACCACCAATATTACCAACATTAGCAACTAACGCCGGCCACTAACGCCCTCCAGACACTTCACCGTCCTGACTACAATACTGTGTAAAGTTCTAACCGGCCCACATCATACTTCCACCTGCACACCTCTTCCTTCTACCTACGAATGTGGTTGTGGTGAAATTACGTACACGTCCTGATTTTCAGGCTCAAAGCATATCAAGTGACAACATTACACACACACACACACACACCACTGGTCTGCTGGCAGTGAAGGTTGTGGTAAGAAAGGAATCCTGCAAACTTCTCACGTCACAGAAATCTTTCCCAACAATTTAATCAAAACTGAATATCACACTTTTACTTTTTTTCTTCGGTCAAATTTGAAGAAATGGTTTATCTCTCACTCGTTTTCATCGTGTTATTCTTTACTTTAAGTTGTTTTACAACTTTTTACTTTTCCTTAGGATCCCCTCACTGTGAGTGATAGTACATTTCACGGAGTTGACACGTGCACGCCTTAACACAGGGATGCTGTAACACTAGACCCCACAACCTCGGACTCCACGCAGCCACCACGGGTAGAGGAAAATAGAAACAAAAGAAGGGGAAATAAGAGAATATTCTATAAGCCGTGAAGAACTTGCCTTGATCTCACTTCATGAATACAAACGAGTTTCAAGAGTCGGAGCAACACAAGCATGTCCTCTTACCTCTACTTTAAACAATCGAATAATACATTCCTCTCACACTCACGTCCTTCCCTATTCTTATTACCTTCATGTGTTATCGTCCTGTAACTTACTACCTACTGGTCTTGAGAGTGTAGCTGGCTGCTCTAATCACTCGCTCCTGACGCCTCCACAACCTTCTCTTTTACTTTACTGGTCATACTTTATAGATTCAACTTCGTTTCTCTAAGGCTGAGAGATTAACTATAGGCTAAGTTATTTTAATTTTCATGTTGGTATTTTCACTGTGAACGATGCACGAACTAAAATATCGAAAGACTTAACAATAAAAGTTTTAGTATATGTAATCGATCACGAAACAGAAACAGACGTTCTGATTAAAAACGTAAAACTTTTCGTGTTGTAAAATAACCAACATTCTCTCTCTCTCTCTCTCTCTCTCTCTCTCTCTCTCTCTCTCTCTCTCTCTCTCTCTCTCTCAGACCCAAGTCCTTATTATGCAGTGCAAGATAAATTACGGAGCAAAGTGAGCGATATTAAGGGAGTTGCCGAGGCCCACGTTTGCTCTACCTAGCAACAGCAACGGTGGGAGCGAGGCAGCAGCGTGCTGGCCAAGATCAAAGTCGGGAGTCGCCGCGTCAAATGTAGCACCGGGAACAAAATCTCCCTCTCACCTCTCACTCTCACAATCATATTATCACTCCCGAATTTAAAACGTAAACGATCGATGAGAGATCCGTAGCTTATCTACTACGTGTTGCTTCTCTCTTCCCTTCACTCACCATCACACTGTTCTACGTTCTGAGTCACATGTGTGTTTTGAGATTCACCAGTATTTTATCTTCCAAACACCAGTATTACATGTAGATTTGCATCTTTCTTTTATTTATTTATTTTTCTGGTAACCTTCACTTTATTTATTTTTTTTTCCATGGCACGTGAAAGGTCTTAACGTGCGAAAACCTTCAAAGTCATGTGATACGAATCCGCAGCAGAACTTAAGTTATTTTGTATCTCTCTCTCTCTCTCTCTCTCTCTCTCTCTCTCTCTCTCTCTCTCTCTCTCTCTCTCACACACACACACACACACACACACACACACACACACTGCTGTAACACTATTTTCAGACCAGTTCACTAACTTCCGTTGTACACTCAAAACGGATTATCATTTCAGGGAGCCGGGCACCTGAACGCAGCATAACGGAAGCATGACGTCTCCTTAATATTACTGAGGTCGGTGAACAATCGCGTGGTCGCTCCAGGATGTCCCGTCGCTGCATGGGCGCATCACACCCTCGCCGGCAGCAAGGAAATCCATGTGTTCGTTCGTAAGTTTAACTGGAAACACACCTGAAGAAGTATCCACATCTTCCTTGTTGAGTCCTCACATGTCAGGGATGGCGAGGGAACACACTCACACATACACACACAGTCCACGGTAAGGCAACAGCTTCACATGCATTTATTTGCCCAAGTCTCGATTTTACATTAACCATCAAAAAAATAATATGGAGCCATTCCAATAGAACACTGCACTTTATAAACAGTCCTTGGCGCATGCACTGTACACACGTCAACACAACACTGTCAGGGTAAACCAAAATTCAGTAAAGAAAAAAAGTCACTTGAAGCATTTCGGGGACTTTGGGGACTTACGCGCGCGAGCTTCAGTTTCCTTTTCACTTTGCAACACAACTCAGACTTGAACTGGGCGCGTTTGTGTTATATCCGTTGAGGCGAGTCCATGCACACGAAAGCCACAGCCAAATAATATAAATAATCGACACAGGAGCAGAATTACAGCAATACAGGCGATCAAAACTAACTCACCTGAGTAGCATCGCTGTAAGGAGTTCTGGAGTTTGCTTGGACTAGTTGAGATCCAAATATTACTCCCTGAGTTGTGGTGGGCGATGTGGAACGATCTGTTACGCTTTGTGGCAACATTTTGATCACTAAATTGGTTAAAGTCTATTAAAGCACTAGGTACAAGTCTCAAGTCCTAAAACCTGAGATAGAAGCGACGTACTCTTTCCTCACTCATGTATCGGTCTACCTATGAGCGGAGCGGGCCTCCGCCTTATATAGCCTCGGATGGCCGTCGGCGATAGCTGCCGAAGGTACGAGGGGCGGAGTTTACGATTTTTATTCACAAAGACGGACAATTTTCTTTTCTCTTTGACACTATTATTTTAGATTAAGATCCTTATAAATATATTTTAGTCAACGTTAAGAAAGAGCGGAAAGCTAGAGCCGTTTAGAGCCTGGGTGCAGAAAACGCTATTCTGGCGACGAATGGCATCTTCCGCATGATTTTATTATATCGGCAAACACAACACACAAACAAACTGACTTTGCCTGTTGCGGACTTGTGTTCTGATGCTCGGAATATCATGGAGGGAACATATTACGCTAATTAAGATCCCTAAGACAAGGTGTTCGGCCCAGCCAGCGAGGGTCATGTGTCAAGGCCAGGAAGGATGATGTTGGACCGAGGGATATACGTGACGAGCCTCCCGTTTATATTTCCGTTCGCTTCCTTACCGTATCAGAATCACCGCGATGGCTGAAGTGTGAAGCATGTTAGTACACTCTAGCCGCGCGAAGGTTATCACAACTTCAACGAATGCAAGAGTAAAGTTTGCAAACTTACAAATTAAACGGGACAGTGTGACTAAGTTGCCACTTCTCGCCACCAGACGTAATCACGCTCCCAGTAATTCTAACTTCACCGATTAACATGATAACAAGATAAATTCTGAGGACAGGAATAACTTAACTAAACCTTCAGACACTACCACGATACTCTTCGCCCCACTAGACGCTCAGAATAAAACAAATACATCCTTGAGATATCGGTAAGGGTTATGTGAGCGACCAATGCCACTAGGACGGACATTAGCGACAGGAGAGCAGTATATAAAATTACTTTCAACAGTAGTGATTCCCCTGAATAAAAACGCTAACGAGAGAAGAGGTGGATGAAAGAGGAAGAGCCGATTAGCCCAAGGCACGGAGCAGAAGCCTTACCGACAACTCTGGCCCGAGTCGAATAATTGCATCGCTCGCAACCCTCCCACTAAAGCCTTGAATCTGTACGTGCAAAGCTATCGCAGTGGCTGGCTGTCCACCGTCTGC